>NC_079374.1:1572711-1597711 GCF_021018895.1 Seriola aureovittata | reverse complement strand
AGTGAGTGAGTGAGTGAGTGATGAGAGAGTGAGTGAGTGAGTGAGAGAGTGAGTGAGTGAGTGAAGGGTGCAGACGGCTGGAGGGTGAGGAAGGTGGATGTAGGAAAGGGGGTGAGCGGCTGAGGATGGGTGAGGCGGCGGTGTGAGGAGGGGTGAGGCCAGGCGTGCCATTCCATTCCTGCCTGCACTGGGCAAGTCTATTCCTAGAGTGTGGTGTATGGCAGTTGATGTGGCTTTCCTCTGAGCTGCCTGGAAGATGACTGGGCCTGACCACATCCACATTCACTCACACACACACACACACACACACATTCACAAAGTGACAACTGTGCACACATATAGAGCAAATATACACACAGATGAGTACACACACACACACACACACACACACACACACACACACACACATTCTGAGGGAAGCAAAGAGGAACTGAATCATTACCCTGCCTTAGCCTCAAAGTAGGGGGTGACCACTGTACAAGTATGTGTGTGTGTGTGTGTGTGTGTGTGTGGTGTGTGTATGTGTGTGTGTGTTTGTGCAAACACAAGTTGCACTTCTGCAGTAAGCGACGTTGGTTCACTGGTTATGTGCATGTGCTGTTTGTTGCTCAAGTATGTGTGGGCATGTGTGCGTGGGTGGGTGTGTAGGATGTGTGAGCTGGGTGTGGATGCATTCCCTCTCCCTCCATGTCTCAGTGTGTGTGTGTGTGTGTGTGTGTGTGTGTGTACAGTATGGGCCTGGCTCCATCTTTAAAGTCCCTCAGTGTTCCAGCTCGTCGCTTCTTATCTTCAGTTATTCTTACAAAAAAAAAAAGAAACCCATCAGGAAACGTATCAGCGTTTATTTTGGAATAACAAGAACTGGACGAAAATCTCCAACACATTTCTGCTTCACTTTCTCTCATGACATGAAGACATGGCTGCTGTGTTCATGCAGGGAATACAGCAGGTTGAGGACGCGCACGTGTTGAAATAAAAGGTTTGTGTTCTCAGGGAAACGCCTGGTTTGTTTTCACCACATGAATCCTGCAGCTCATTGTCTGCAGGTTTCACCGGCTTCATTAAATGAAAATGGACGATCACAGTTTGCACCAATCAGCACGGTCTCACTGACGCAACCACACGCCCGGTCTGCAAGATGAGACAAGCCCCACAATGCAGCTCTCTCCAGCAGATTGCCACCAATTTCGCAGTCGTTCCACGGGGGCCGGCGGCCAATCAGATACCGGGTCTCAGCTCCCCAGGTTCCATTAGACCCCGGCCTGGGAGTCTGATTGGTTGTGATGGGGCGAGCGAAAGCATCCAACCAAAGAGAGGGAGCCAATAGCTCAGATTCCGTGGAGACAGAGGTTATGGAAGCTCAGTCTTCCCTGCCACCTCTGTTCGCCATCCAACGCCATTCCCTGTCCCAGAATGTTCCCTCGCTATCCAGCGGACGGCCGCTGCCAGACAGACTGCTGAAGTCGCACCCCCCACCCCTCTCTCTCTCTCCCTCTCTCCCCCTCTCACTTTCTATCCTTATTATAAACGGAGGAGATGAAACAGGCTTTCACGTGTAAAGCAAGGTTCCTTCGGGCGCTGCGGGTCGGAGCCGCAGACTGAATCCAGGCCTGAGACGCCGCAGCCAAAGAGCTTCTCCAGAGGGAGCCCCAGCCTCGAAACGCTCGGCCCGTACCCCAGCCCCAGCCCCAGGCTCAGCCCCAGGCCTAGAGAGAGGGGTGTCTGCAGGCTCTTCCAGGGGGCTGGACTGATGGGAAAGAGCTGGCAAGATGACCAAGGAAAGCTAACTCCCTCCTCGAGCTGCTTTATGAAGGCCTGGCAAACGTGCAGAGAGCAGAGAAAGGAGGCAGTGGAGGAGGGAAGAAACAGAAACATAAAGTACGAGGAGGGTTAGAGGGATAGTCCTATGTCCTCTGCCCCCCCCCCCGTCTTGTTCTTTGTGGGGGTCACAGGGTTTAAGCCGGACTAGCGTTGCACCCCCCCGGCAAACAGCCATAAATCTGCTTCATTAGCCCCAACACAAGGCCGCAACGTTATAATGTCCGCTCTGTTTGAGAGCGCCACGACCTGGCTGCTGATACCTGAACGGCCTCCACCCTGAACGCTAACACACTCACTGATAAACGGGGGGGGGGGGGGCTAACTCAGTGACAGGAGGTGTCAGCACCAGATGTCAAAGTGGCTGAATATCGTTTCTGCTTTAACCATCAGATCCTTTAATCAAGAACTCGATTCCTGATTTAATAATCCGGCTGATCCGCAGGAATCACGGGGATTTGGTTCGACTTGTACGACAGCGACATGAACGCAGCTCCTGACTGACGTCCTCCGACTGCAGCCGCTCGGAATAATCAGCTGACTCATTGTGTCAACTGATTACCTTTGGAAAACAAAAGGAACACCTTAAAAACGCAGCTCTGCTGGCCTTGCCCATTGATCCTGGTTTTCCATGACGTGCATCCGTCTCTACAGCCTCTTCCTCGCACACACACACACACACACACACACACACACACACACACACACACACACACACACACACACACACACACACACACACACAGCCACTTATTGGAATTCAGAGTGGGGCCCAGGTAGGGGAAGCTTTGCCCATATATGAGCAGAGGAGGAAACAGGCCAGGTGTGTGGTTAGTACACCGTTGGAACGAGCGCTCTTGAGCACACAGGAAAAAAAAAAAAAAACATGCACACACACACACGCACACACACACACGCACACGCACACACACACGCACACAGGTGCTCTAACGGGCTTCTGCTGTTGTGCACATAAACCAAACTGCGTTCAGCCTCCGTGACGTCTGAGTCGCGCTGCCGAGCTCTTAACTCCACAATCTGGCCGTGAATGACAGACGCCGTGTGAGCGACCTGTTGCTGTGTAAACAAAGACGACTCATGCGAAAAGGAAAGTGAGGAGAAGAAAAGAAGGAGCGAGTCGAGTGATAGTTAAGATTGTTCTCAACGCCGCTTAACCCACTTTCAGTTACATAACGCCGCCGATGTTGGAACGACTACAGTGTGTCACAACGTCTTACCTCCTGACACCAGCCTCTGTGTGTGTGTGTGTGTTTCTAATACAGCCAACAACTAAATCCTACCGCTGATGATTTACAGCTTCACTCCCTTTAACTTTTCCCACCTCAGTGAATCACCTGCCACTTTCCTTAAGCAGAGCTCCACCTGAAGACATGACTGGACATTCAGCACATGACCACCACCTGCACTCCACCTTTACTGCTGTAGCTGAGCCGCTGCCGGACTGACTTCACACATCACTGAATAATCACTACATCCATCAGTAAGATGGTTTTCATTTTAATGCACACAGCCTGTATTCAGAAACTGAGCCTTAAAACCAGCCGTCAGGACTTCTGGAACTTTGTGATGTCACAACAAAGCAGTCACCAAGCCCCGCCCACCTGGACCCACCATCCAAACTTTGCAGGATTTGATTTCTCCGAGTCTTTTATCTGAAATCTGCTGTATATTTATTGGATCACTCAGAAAACAGTCAGCCAATCAGAAGAGAGGCTCAGAGCCTCCTCTCTTCTGATTGGTTCACTGACCTGTTGTTACTAGAGCTCCAGAGAGAAGCCTGAGAGAGGAGATGTTAAACTACACTGAGATGGTTTTTATATCTTCTGATGGATCAACACTTCAAATAAAACACAGAAGAAGAAGAAAATATGGAGCTTTAAATTAACCAGAAAAAACAAAATAAAATCAGGTAATATTATGATCTGATCTACTATTTATACTATTGTACATTTTACTAAAATATGATAATTGCCTAATAATCCAATGTTGAACTTTTCAGACATGGCGTTTGGCGGCAGCGGTGCGGTTGGTCCGCTCAGCTGCTTCCTGCCAAGTAGGACGGGGCAGGGTTCAGTCTGTAGGCACGCTGATAAGGCCGAGGCCAGATTCCACGCTAATCTCCACCGAGGAATTTAATCTCCCTCATCAAGATACCTGCGACGCATCTCGCCGACAATCTGCCCGCTATCACACTCTCATGCCGGAAACACCGCCTTGATAAGCGCTCACAGATCCCTGCGCTCCAACGGGACGGTTTACAGCCGGCTCCTTATCACCACTCCTCACTCTCTCTCTGTCACACACACACACACACACACACACTTTAGACAGATAGATGCAACACACACACACACACTTTAGACAGATAGATGCAACACACACACACACACATCTCAGCATCTTAACAAAATCTACAGTGTCACTTCCTTTTTATAATATTTAAATTGTTAAACAGGAAAAATGAATGTCTCGGGTGATTCAGCAAGAAACATTTTTATAATAATAATAATAATAATTATTATTATTATGACATCGTGCTGGAGACCTGCCCTCTTATTACATGACGGGTGAGTAAGAGTAATGAGAGCATGAGAGAGAGAGACGTCTTAGTCAGAGAGAGTGGGAGATAATTTGAAGAACAACAGCTGGGCTGAGAGCCACAACTTTTAAAAGTCAGGACACACACACACACACACACACACACACACACACACACACACACACACACGCCCCACTGTTCAGCCTGTGACTAAGCCCCCTTAGACAAACACATGTAACCCAGAACCACTAGCACTGATTCACACAACCCCACAAACACTCTCTCTCTCTGTATGTCTCTCACACACACACACACACACACACACACACACACTGATACATATACACACGCTGCATCGCTTTAAGAGGTGGTAACCAGGAGAGATGGTAGCGGCGGCAGCGGCGACAGCAAAAGGGCAGAACCAATCTAAACCTCTGCAGCTCATCATCAGTCGTCACTCCTCTCACGGCCAATCACATCAGCCGGCTGCCATGTCCATTCATAAAGAAGCCACACTGTGCTGTACGATACTGTATCACCCCCCACCCCACACACACACACACACACACACACACACACACACACTCACACTCACACACCCTGTGCTATCTGTGTCAAAATGAAGGGGGGAGGGGGCGGCATGACTGAGGCAGAGAGGAAGTGCTCTCTCTCTCTGTGTATGAAGAAAGCAAAAAAAGAAGCCTATTAGCTTCAAAGATCTATTTTTATCACACGGCTCCGGCGCCATGAGACGGTGTCAGGTATATAATTACGGCACTGACGACAGCACACGCCACACGCCGCGTTTCCCGTCTCACCCTGGCCGTAGTAATGTAAGAGGTGTGACACACGATTGGACGGAGGGAGCGTGAACCGGCTCTCCTGTAACCATTCACACTCAGAACATCCTCCTCCTCCTCCTCCGAGCCTAAACCTGCTCGTCCTCCTCTCGGCGCCGCTCCGCCTGTGAACGCTCTGGGAGCCGTTTCTCAACCTTAACTTGTAACATATGAAATCCATCAACAGCAGCAGCAGCTCCACTTTCTCTCTCTCTTTTTTTCTTCCTTTCGTTCTTTCTTACTTACCCGTCTGGGTGAGAGTAGAAGAGTAGTGTTTCCTCCCGGCACTGAGTTAGGAATCAGGGAACCCCCCCACCTCTCTCTCTCTCTCTCTCTCTTAAAAAAGTTTGTCCTCCATGTCTTAGGGGTGTCCGTTTAGCTCTGTCCCTCGCTTCACGAGAGGGATTCCGGGTTCTCCTTCAACTTTAACTCTGCTTGGTCCAACAGAGTGAAAGAGAGAGAGAGAGAGAGAGAGAGAGAGAGAGAGAGAGAGAGAGAGAGAGAGAGAGAGGGAGAGACGCTATTGGGTAACAGCCTCTCACCCACGTCACTGTCCACGGCTCTGAGGGCAAGTCACACAAAACTTGTTGGAGCTGAACTCCTAAAAGATTTCATCCTTACATGTCTCCTCATCTCTTTCTTCTCTTCCTCCTCCCGTTGCATTCTTCTGAGTGTAATCAGTAACAGGCTTAAAGTGACAGCAGCAGCTCTCTCTCTCTCTCTCCCTCACACTCTCTCTCTCTCTCTCTCTCTCCCTCACACACTCTCTCTCTCTCTCTCTCACACACACACACAGAGACAGTGTGTGCGGCTCCCTCTGGGCTAAAGGTGCTTTCCCAGAGACACTACAGCCATTAAACTCCCTGTAAGCCTCGCTAACGTAGCGCTGTCACATGTTTCCACAGCAAGTCTCCCTCTCTCCCTCCCTCTCTCTCTCTCTCTCACCCTTCGCCCTCCCTTCCTCTCCCTCAGCCCCCTGACTGACACTGTCGGACATACTCTCTCACACACACTCAGCGGCCGACGCTGCACTCTCTTATAGTGTGGCAGTTAAAGAGGGGGCTGAGCCTGCAGCGGCGGAGGGCAGTGTCCTGTTACACAGCTTCAATTGAGGTTAGGGAGAGGACATCCATTCAGAAAAAAGAGAGGAGGGAAGAGGGAGGGGGAGAGGGAGGAGGGAGGAGGGAAAAAAAAAAAGTAGGGGCAGCCTCTCTGTCTCTCTCTCTCTCTGAATGTGTGTGTGTGTGTGTGTGTGTGTGTGTGTGTGTGTGTGTGTGTGTGTGTGTGGCCGGGTCTTCAAAAGCAGGAAACTCCCCGGGCCGAGAGTTGGGGCGTCTGCAGAGAAAGGAAAAGGGACCCGTCTCTAAATAAGGGAAAGGAGGCAGGGACATAACCCCCCCCCCCCCCCCCCCCCGCCACAGTAGAGTGGTCTTTATGACTTCCAGCCTCACTGGCAGCACTACACCCTCCACCCATACACACACACACACACACACACACATACACACACACACACACACACACACAAACAAATACTATATGTGCATCTTGTCTCGGCTGCTGCTTCGACTTCACTTCTTCTTCCACTGATTATCTCACTAAAAGAGAGAGAAAAGAAAAGGAAAGAGAAACAATGCGTGCACGTATACGTGTGTGTTGTGATGGAGAAGACAGACGTGACCACGAAGAGAAAGTACCAGAGTTTACTCGAAGGAACGGGCGCGTAAACAAGCGAGTAACCCCCGAGGTGACCACAGGTCCTCAACAGAAAGTACCTGAGTTCACCGGCACACAACCAGCCAGCGGGGGGGGGGAGGGGGGGCATTACCATCTGTTGACCCCTCACCTTGGGTCCTGACCTGAAGCTGCCCCTCGTCCTCGGTTCCCCACCTCTCCCTCCTGTTCTCACCTACATCCTGCTGTTTTACCCCACCTCTCCTCTCCTGCCACGCCGTCTCTGCCGACCACACCTATCAACAGCGCCGTCCGGCCCCACCCTGCCCCGCCCCTTCCCTCCTCCTCCTCCTCCCTGCTGGTGTTTGGGGTGAGGGTGGGCTGGGGTTTTTGAATGGGAGTCTTGAACGTCAGGAATTGCATAGTTGGTTTGTTACTCACAGGAGGCCATGTGACTCATCAAAGGTCCATGCTGCACCCATGCTACGCTGCGGCTGCACGTACGTGCACACGCCTTTGTCAGGCTCCATTCACAACTACTTAAACAACAACAGTGACTCATGTAAGGAGCTGGGTTAAGTAATAATTGACCTCTATACAAACACACATCTCTATTCTGTACTGTTACACCTTTCTGGACCTGTGACCCCCCCTCCCCCCCCCTCCCCCCTCCCCCCTCTCCTCCAGATGGGACCCTCTGGTTCTCCATGTGGATCCAGGTCCAGGTCCTGACGTCTCACAGTGAGTCATGTGGAGGTGAAACTATCTTGTATTTCACAAGAAAAAAGGCCAAGAATTTTCTTTTTCCTTGTTCCCGACCTCAGGAATGATCTCACAATGAGTAACGCCAAGGTGCCCCCCCCCCCCCCCCCCCCCCACAGAATAACCAGTAATAATGTCTGAGGCTGTATCACTTGAAATTCAATTAATTAATTAACAAGGCAACTCCTCATGTCTCCAATTGTTTCAATTTTTTTTAAAAGTACTTCATAAAAAAAGGAGATTTGAAAATCTACACTTACAGGACTTTGTCCCCTGATGAAGATCACACTGTCATAAGACTGAAAGCTCCAGAACAGCGTCTAAGTGGCTCTTTAGGTGAGACTGTTTTGTCTAGTTTCATAACACGGGTTTCACGCTCTATATGACTGTGTGTGTGTGTGTGTGTTAGTGAGTGGGTGTGTGTGTGTGTGTGTGTTAGTGAGTGGGTGTGTGTGTGTGTGTGTGTTAGTGAGTGTGTGTGAGTGTGTGTGTGTGTGTGTGTGTGTGAATCACAGCCTTGTCGTGTGTCGGGGGCGGTGAATGTGTTTCTGTGTGTTTCAGTGTGTTTGTCATTGTGTTGAAGCGGGTGCCTCTGGGCCCCCGGCGGCAGGCTGGGCTGGAGCGAGGGATGACTCAGGGTGAAGGCGGCTAAATGACTCCAGACCTGCCCGGCGAGCGGCGGCGTTAACCTGCAGCGGGACGGTGCGCGGTGTGTTAAAGCCCCGTCCCCCTCCGGTGGCGGCGCGGCGCTCACCTCTCCTCTCTGGAGTCTGTGATCGTTTTCTTTCAGGTCGCTCTGAAAACAAGATTTCTTATTCCCGCGCGGAGCTATTTCGGTTCAAGCGTTTCATTTGGCGTTGGGCTGCTCTCTGCCAAAAGCAGCAATCTGACAGATTATTCCTGATCTTGTTATTCAGCTGCTCTGTGAGCCAGAGGCCATGAGTCACTGGGAAAGAAATGATTATTTTTTTCTTAACAAGGGAGTAATTTCATGTTAAAATGAAAACAGGGCTGCAGTTGAATGTTTGATCTACTATTATATCACCAGAAAACAATTTCAAATATTAAGAATCAGAGCTGATAAAAAAAAAGAAATTGGTAGAGTAGCTATTTATTCTTATTTTGTAGAACTGAAGATGGATTCCTACATAATTTAATATGATATTTCAGGTGTAAATGACAAAACAAACTCCCAGTTCACATGATGTGAGCCTCAGTTTGACATTAAAGTTTGTCCTGAAGAGGAAAGTCTCACAGTAACTGAGAGGTTTGCCATTTTAGACTGTGACTCAGTCTATTGTGGGCACAGACTGAGCACCGCCTGCTCACTTTCTCTGGGTGGATGCAAGGGCGGAGATGTGTTTCAACACACATGCACGGCACAGGCGGGGGCCTTTCCTTCATGTACACACACACACACACACACACACACACACACACACACACACACACACACACACACACACACAATGGAGATTGCGGTGGAAAGGAAGCTGGGGATTCCTGAGATTCCTGTGGAAAAAAAGGTGTGAACTCAGGCAGCAGAGCAGCCTGGGAATTCTGCTGGGTCGGCGCGAGAGGAGGTTTTTAATGGCTGACCGGAGTTACTGTGACACACACACACACACACACACAGAGATAAAACAACAGCAGGGAAAACGGGACACGCTTAGATAGAAATATTAGCGATTGATTACAGCATCTAATCTATAAAGTGACACGTGTTCGATGGAAAAGACCTGAGACTGTGTCTGTGTTAATGCTCTGAGCTGATGGAGGCAGAATGCTGTTTCTTTAACAGCATTAACAACTGCATTAGTTCTGCCCAAGTAAACATGGTCAGAGAGATAGTGATGGGGGGGTGGGGCAGCTACAGTGTTGAGTCAGTTAAGTCAGTTGCAGTAAATTGCAGATGCAGCAGATTTCCTCTCAGCTGTGAATAAACTGTCCTGAAGGTAAAATATAATATTTATAATATATTTCATTCAGTCATCCACCAGAAAGACACGCAATATTTCAACACACTGAGTAACATCTACGGTAAAGGTGTGTGTGTCACACAGCTGCTGCTGTTTCCAATACACACACACACACACACACACACACACACACACACACACACACTCTGATAGAGCAGGTCAGAGATGCACCTGTCTCAGCCAATGAACAGACGTTACAGTGACATCATTTCATTCACTAAAATGCCGCACACACACACACACACACACACACACACACACACACACACACACACACACACACCTCTGGAGAAGCACATGCATGCTTTGCAACCAACCAAGGACAGAGGATGGAAATATGGCAGACAGACCCCCCCCCCCTCTCCCTGCCCCTGTGAGGAAGTGTATGTATTTTAGTGCGTGTGTGTGTGTGTGTGTGTGTGTGAGTGCCATGGTCTACACTGACTATATTAGGCCAGTCTGTTTCCAGCACGGGGACAGTGAGCACACAGATACAACTGTGATGTCACAGTCACGCTGGAGAGGCATGACTCTACGTCTTATCTCTGTCCACTGTACTCGTCCTACATCGCTCTCCACTGTGTGTGTGTGTGTGTGTGCGCTGATTACCCTGTGATAACCCTAGACTGTGACACACACACACACACACACACACACACACACACACACACACCACACACACACAGGGATACCTCAGCAGCCGTGGTGACAGACACTCTCAGGAGAAACCTTCACAGCAGCTTCAGTTACATTTCTGTGATGCTCTAATTTTCTCTTACTTATGCAAGTGTCTAATTACATCACCCACACACACACAACACACACACACACACACACACACACACACACATACACACACACACACACACACACACACACACACACATGCCTCCATTGTGACGCAACCATTAGGTCAAGCTATATAAAGTAAGAGCTGTCATAACTGTAGTATTAGTAACAGCAGAAAGATTAAAGGATAATTCCTGTTTATTCGACTTATTTCTTATATTTTTGTGAAACATTAAACTGACTGGAGTCATTAATAAAATCTGGGACTGTTGACAGAATTTTACCTTTAATTTCACTCGGTTTTCTTTTCCAAATCAGTTGACTTCACTGTTTGAGACCAGATGCTTCTGTTCTGCTTTAACAACGCTGCAGCGAACCTCAATGAACTCTGTGACTTCATATTCATATTATCAGTGATGCAAGAAGTGTTTACATCCTTCACTACAGCAGAGGCAGTCACACAAAATAATAAAATCACCCCTTTACAATAAACTTATTTAAATCATGGAGAAAATGTGTTTAAAGAAACAAGCTCAGATTTGGCAGGTCGGGGTTCTAGTATTTATATTTTAATTATTTACACATTAAAGGCTAAAAAACATTTTTAACTTTAGGGTTTTGCTTTTTCTTTTTTTAAATCAGGAGCTGAGACGCCTGTCAATCAAATGTAATTAAACTACATCCAGAACCGTCCTGCAGGAGGTTTCTAAGAGTTAAACTCTTCATAAATGATAATTAAGGATGTTTTTTTAAACAGCTTCTTATTTAGTCGTCAGTTTAAAATGATACAGAAAAATCCTGGATAATTGAAACGAGGTTTTTAAAATTTTATTGTTGAAATTTTAACTACTGGTTTTTTAAATTGTTGGAAACCTTTTATGCATTTCATTTCATATTATCTATTATGTTTTAAATATTAATTAATTAAACATTAATATTTCTTATTCTGTCACAACTGATTTTATTTTGCTTTTTATTTTTAATGCATTGTATTTATTGTAGATCTTTAACGTCATTCTAATGCTTCTCTTTGTCTCTGTTCACATGTGCTATATAAATAAAGTTTCCTTACAAAGGGCTTCAAAGCTGTAAGTACCATGCTTCAGTAAATGTACTTAGTTACTTTCCACAGCTGATTATTAACAAGAGAAATAATCAAGGTACAGTTTGAATAATAATAATAATAATAACAATAATAATAATAATGATAATAATGATAATAATTATAATGATAATAATTATAATGATAATAATAATAACAATGATAATAATAATAATAATAATAATAATAATGCTGATAAAAATGATACTGATAATAATAATATTGATAATAATAATTATAATGATAATATTGATAATAATTATAATGATAATAATGATAATGATAATAATGACAATGATAATAATAATAATAATGATAACAATAATAATAATTATGATGTTGCCATGGCAGTTAAATTAAATGTATAATGAGATTAATGCTGCGTTCACTGACACTGAGGCGTTACCTTCAGGCGTACGTGTCTGTGCTGGGAGTTTGCATGACAGCACAGTGACTCCTTTAAAGGAACCCACTGGTGTTCAGCTCCATCCTGTCATCCCTCCTTTCCTCTCTGCCCCCCCCCTTCCTCTTCCTCTTCCCTTCAGAGGTGTCAGAGGAAAAACAGCAACACTGAGAGACGCTCTCTCTCTCTCTCTCTCTGCCACAACCACACAACGTGGGCTGTGTGGAGGCCGCGCCCCCTCGCAGGATGTAAGAAGAGCGGCGAGCCCTGCCAAGGCGGTGAGGGGTCACACAGTGGAGAGAGTGTGTGTCACACATGAGCTGGACGCCGTCTGAGCAGCGACATACGCCCTCATCCTGACGCTACATGGGCGGAGAGGTTTTCTTATGAAACATTCCAACCCCCCCCCCCCCCCCCTCCACCATCACCACCGCCGCTCTGACCAGCGTTTCCTGTTCTCACTTCCCTGTCCTTTCCCTCCCGCCCCTCGCCTGCTTTCCTCTCCGCCTGTCCCACCTCCACATCGCCTCCAGACGCCAGCGCTATCCCTCCAACGTTTCCCCCACCGCCCCTTCTATGACAGCCCCACCCCTGGGCTGGTCCCCTGGCTCCAGCCCCCCCCCCCCCAGACTGGTGGA
Source organism: Seriola aureovittata (assembly GCF_021018895.1). Taxonomy (NCBI): domain Eukaryota; kingdom Metazoa; phylum Chordata; class Actinopteri; order Carangiformes; family Carangidae; genus Seriola; species Seriola aureovittata. The sequence continues at coordinate 1,585,147 of NC_079374.1, read as the reverse complement.
CTCCCTCTGGGTTTCCTGGAGAACCACCTTCCATTATCAGAGCGACCGGCCCGGCCCAGAAACACGGCCGCTGAGCTCACCGGGTCACACCCCCCCCCCCCCCCCCCCCGAGCGTGACCTCCATCTCTGAGGACACGTTTCAATCAGAAGCAGCTCAATCAGCCTGATATTGATCATTCAATACCAATCTGATGAGTCATCAAAGCTGTGGAGCGCAGCACCTGTAGATCACAGCTCCCTGACACTCAACACTTTCCCTTCACACTTTAACTGACGTTCTGCACGTTGCTCTGCACTTCTTCTAAACCTCTTATCACATGATTTATTATTCTGTATTATTTCATCTCATTTTACACTCATGTCTTTTATTCATGTGAAGCTCTTTGTGCTGCGTTTCTTGTATGAAAGGTGAAATACAAATAAAGTTTATTATTATTATTATTGTTATCATCATTATTAGTAGAACTGAGCGTCAGTATCTGAAGCCAGTGGCGACGCCTGCTCACTGAAATAACTTCACTACTTTGTGTTTTACTGGGTTTAAATCAGAGCTGGAAACATTAATCAATTAGTCACTCAACAGAGAATGTATATATATATATATATATATTCTGATAACTGATGAATCATTGAAGTGACGTTTGAAGCACCTGTCATCATATTCACTGAGAGGTTTCGCTGTTGTTGCTTCTATGTGACATTAAAGTGAATGTTTTGCAGGTTCTGCAGCGACCTGAACACGACACCCTGGATTCATGAAACTGCATTTTCTAATTGCAGCTTCAGACTGTTTCTTAACGACAGGATGCACCAAAGATATTCACATTTAAATACACAGAGGAAACTTGCAGCAGGTATCAGCTCTCTAATCTCCTCTATATGATCAGGGGAGTTCTGTACGTACAGTAACAGTCACGTGTCGGGACAGAGCGCGTCCCCATCAGCTGCACTATAAAACACCATTTAAGAAATGACATTATCACAGAGCAGGACGACTGTTTGACCTCCAACACAAGACGCACGATTATTAACCTGCAGGACGACGATGCGTCTCACGGACCGATGCGTATGTAAATGTAGCGTGGAGCGTGAGCGTGTGGTCGACAGGAGAAGGACATGGACAGTCCTGTTCTCTCAGCTCCTTCCTGCAGACGGAGGGAGGAGGAGAGAGCGAGTGGCTCCACAGATGGGGCCGGGTCTGATGCAGCCATCTGCCTCCCCAGTGCAAAGAGGATGAGTGAGAGGGCTGGAGCTGAGCGCAGCCTCTCTCTGGGCGTCCGAGGAGACTGAAGCAGGAGAGGAACTGGAGGATTCACGTATCGTCTTCTGCCAACGACATGAACCTTTGAATCAGTTATGAACGTGCGTCTGGAAAACACAGAAGATGCTGAGGACAGCCTGGTGTCCTCAGCATCTTCTGTGTCAGTGTGTTTCTCTGCAGCATCCTGACACTTCCTCACACACACTATCTGCAGCTACTTCCTCCTCTCTCGCCGATTCTCCAGGACGAGCGAGCTCCTCATAATAGAGTTTAGTGTTTCTTCAGATGCTGGCAGGGACACTTCAGCAGTGTTTCTTCCCTCAGCGCTCTCTCTTGTCTGGGGGCTCCGCAGCAGGCTGACTCACAGCCCCGGCCCACTCCTCCCTCCCACTCCTCCCTCCCACTCAGCCCCAGCCGTACCCCAGCGTGGGAGGCAGCGCAGCCCAGGACCAGAGCCTCCGGCTGGGCACACACACGCACACACACACACACACACACACACACACACACACACACACACACACACACACACACACAGCCAGCACGGGCCCACGGCTCTGGAGCTTTTGGCTTTCATTCCCCTCACCCACACAGAAACAAAAACACACACACACACACACACACACACACACACACACACACACACACACTGCCTACCCACATGCTGTGCCCACACTGATTTTCAGAGCACCTCTTTAATGATGTCATGTGCCGTACATCTGAAGGGAAGCAGGGGAAACACGTGGGAGTGTGTGGGACGTTCATGCTGTTTGTGTGTGTTTGTGTGTGTGTGTGTGTGTTTGTGTGTGTGTGTGTGTGTATGTATACTTGTGAGCTGCCAGATATTTTTTTTACATTAACTACACTAAAATGTTTCATGTACACATGTACTGTTGGCTACTGTCAGTACAGAGCTTTTAACACGGCTCAGCTCCGTAGGCTGCAGTTATTTTTAAATGGCAGCTTCAGGGGAGGATCGTGGTCCAATGAGACGGCACCGACGAGAGCGGTGAGGTCTCCTCCGATGCACTCTGGTATTTTATACCAGAAGTTTTTCCATCGAAAACTTTCACTAACTCGCTCGGAGCAAAACAAAAAAAACCTGCATCAACACAATATCTCAAACAGAGTGTGGTTGGGTTCTTGCTCTTTGTGCATCAGTTAAAATCAGAGATAAGGTGTGATTCTTACCAGCAGGACAGGAGCCCTCAGCCGCCAGTCTGTGCTGCCTTTTCACTGCCGTGCATCATGAGGAGTTCAGGCTGTGAAAAACAGGTGGCAGAGGAGCACGTCACTCACATCATCATACCCAGGCGTCTCACACACTCTCATCAGGGGACACCTTCATGCAGCTCAAATCTAGGAGGCACATCTTACAAGGAGACGGACGGACGTGCACGATGTCACGCGTCTGAGGACGCCCGCGGCGCCAACAGGGATGATATTCAGAGAGGCCAGATTGCTCATTAGAATATCTCACATTTGTGTGTGGGCGAGCTTTTAGCAGTCGCTCTCCCTCCAGTGCCCAGCGCTGTTCCAGAAACACTGTTCCCTGTCCAACACCAAGCAGGATCCTAACCCCAGTCTGTCCACACACACACACACACACACACACACACACACACACACACAAAGTCAATCCAAGAACAAACTTCTGTCCAAGTTTCAAACACAGTATGTGACACACACACACACCAGCTGCACCAAAAACCTGTAAAAAACCTGGCTCAGTCTGCGCCCGACGTTTTCCCGCCATGAAGTTACATTCAGATCATGTTATTGATCAGATTGGCAGAGATTCAGAATCTATCACAGCAGATATCCTGAGCATCAGGAGGATCAACCAACATCACTCAGGATGCCCAGTGAAAAGTCTGTTTACACATTAATTATCCTCCTTCATTTACTAAACTCTACTGGATTATGTGATTTTTTAAAGTGACTGTTTAAAATTAATAATCATTTATCATTAAAACCAAAAAACCCAAAATAATTTAGTTTGTAAAAATCCAAATTCTAATTTCATGTATTTTATACACGATTAATATGAATTTTCTGCAAAATTAAACAAATAAAAGCTTGTTCAATTGTTTAAAATAGAAAAAATAAATGTTAAATTGTGAATCAACTCTAATGGTCCAACTCAATACATTAATAACAGTGGAATACATGTGTCACAAGTGCCCCCTGTTGGATACAGTATCACTGTATCTGAAACTGAGGGCGCATGGTTTTAATTATAGTCCTCTGAGGGGAAAATAATAATAATAAAAAAATCAAACGGTAAAGAATTGAATAGTTTATAATGATGCTGTCACTTCATGTGAAACAACTCCCTGCATCATTTGCAATTAACACCATAGTTGCATCACACAGCACATCACTGGTTTCTTAGAAAGTCAATGCAATCACAATAGGTCAGTCTCTCTCTCTCTCTCTTTATGTCTCTCTCTCTCTCTCTCTGCTCCCCTTGTCTATCCCGAAGTCACGGGGTCTCCCCCGGGGTAAACGCATTCCAAAACACAAGAATTTCCTCCAGCCCAACTCACATACCACCTCTCTCCTCTCTCTCCCCCTTCTCTCCCTCTCTCACACACGCACGTGCACGGGCTTGCGCGCGCGCACACACACACACACATATATGCGAAAAAGTGCACAATAGTCTTGCCAGAGCCAGAGAGAAGACCACACACTGTTGCGATGCCATGTTCAACAGTCTCACCACATTACTGCACGAGCACACAAACAACGCCAGCGCGCGCACAACTCTTGTTATAAATAATAAAGTAATAATAATTAATAATGTTATTAACAAACTAAACTATTATTTTAAGACGCGCGAAAAAGCGTGTAATCAGCTTTCTGGTTTTGTTCATCATAATTTGTCTTTTTGTTTTAAGGAAAAATAAAAACACTTTAAAATCTAATTCCCAATGCAAACGATAATTAACAACATTAATTATTAGTACCTGTGTTCTTCGGTGTGCAGCGGTGAAGTTGCAGCAGAGAAGAGGCCGGTTTGCAGACACCTTCCTCGACAGCAGCGCTCCGAGCTCCGGCCGAATAAACACGAAAACACCGGAGAGCGAAACACAAACATCACCGAGGGCTCCGCGGGAAAGTGTCCGCGAAACACGCGAGGGCGGCCGCTGATATACGCGGCAGAGAGGAGGAGGAGGATCGATTCATCACGTCTCTCGCAATTTGCTGCTGTGATACTCTATTACTCATCTGATGTGAGAGTCCCTTCTTCTTCTCCTCTCTCTCTCTCTCTCTCTCTCTCTGTTTTATCTCTCTGCTGCCTGCGGGGCTTTTCACCGGATCGTTCGGAAATGCCTCAGCCCGGCTCCGCTGCGTCGGAGTGGAGACACTCGGTTACCCCAACTCCCATCAGCCGGCCGCAGCTCCGTCCCCGCGCCGGCCCGAGAGTCGACCTCAGCCCGCAAGAAATCCCCCTCCGCCGCCCCCTCAGGCTCCGGGGACCGTCCCCCGATGCACCCGAAGCCACTAAGAGTAATAGCTGGATACTGATACCTCAACAACAGCTAATGGTGCATTTAAAGAATAGAAGTGAAAAAGAAGAGGAAGGAGGAAGCGGAAATTTCTGTAGTAGGTTCAGACTAATAACAAAAAGGAGGCTCCTAAATCAAACACAAAAAAAACCCCATCATGCATCACAACACTGCCAAGCCTATCAAGTATAACCACAAGTTGCATATTAGAAATTAAAATCATATTATCTTCAAACATCAGAAGAGATCAGGCCATTTTTTATTAAGCACATAAATCTAATATTTTCTTCTTCTTTTAACAGGATGATCTCAAGAATAGAAACAAATCCAAATCTTTCCAGTAATTAATTAACAGCTCAGAAGCAGTCTGTCCTTTCTTTGCCTGTTAATCATGTAGAAGTGGTTCTCAGAGTGGGGGTCCACAGACAGGTGAGTTCCCCTCAGCTACATTAAAGACTCGGTTCTCAGATTATCTGCGTCCATTCAGAGGAAGGTTCATGAAATCTTTTTCTTTTCTTATTTGGAAACCCCTGTTTTCACATTAAAGGTCGCTCTTCACAGACGCTTTAAAGCTTTTAACAACGTGAGAAATGTCACAATTTGACATTATCATCAAACCTTTTAAAGACCTGCTTCTTCCTTCAGCAGCACGTTTTAGATTCCTCACAAAACAACCAACAGAAGAATCACGCTCAACAAGCTTCTGTGCAAATTAACAACAAAAAAAAGAAGCAGAAATCAGTGATTATTACAAACCGGCTCCGTGCACACTGTCGCATGTTTTCAGACAATTTTAACGAAACCGAATGTGAAACATTTTCAAAATCATAACTCGACCGAGAAGCTCGAGCTGCTCTCTCCCTTTGGGGAAATACACCTGCAGTGGGATTGTACCTGCTCGGTTAAATTTATGCATCTACATTTGTATAAATTTCCAGTGAAATGTGCAAGATGATCTGTTATTGCTCACCTGCCCCCCCCATCTCTTCTCGTGGCTGCCAGTCTGAGAGTGAGAGTGATTTGCTACAGCGATCTGGGAAATTAACAAATGTTTTCACTGCTTGTTTCCTCCCTCCGCTGGCACAGGTTGAGGAGGTATGAAGTCTCTAAACCGCACGGACAATATTACCATCACCATGACTGGGGTTCATATCGTGAAATTCCCTGAATAAATTACTGTGCCCACTCGTTCTCTTATCTGGTTATGAGTACAGTTATGACCTGTGTTTCTGGTTTTCAGGATGGGTTTTTCTTCAATGTAAACTTCCCAGAAATTATTATTTATTTATTTTTGTATTAACAGCTTTTTTTCTTTTCTTTTTCTGTGAAATTAATTTAACCCTTCGCTCGGCAGGTTGAGACGAGAAGCTGTAATTTGGCCGTGATTTCACCCTGACTGACGTCTCGCAGGAGGAAGCAGCGGCAGGTTGTTCATGAGGCTGATAGATTTTAAATTTGATGTTAATGTTGAGGCAGATTGGATGTTTTCTTCACCTCCTGCACGTTTCTCAGTCAATTCAATAATTTAATGGTAAATAATTGTAAAGAAATAAGAGAAAGTGTAAATAAATTGAACCTTTAATGCAAGAAAAGCTCAATAATTAACTCGCAAGTGTCAAAACAATCTGCCGCCACAGAGCACGCAGACAGAGGTGACTGGGGATAATCCCACACTCTCCCCTTCATGTTTCTCAGCAGAGGGACTGTGTTTTCGTTTCTGCGGCGGTATTGATCTGACTGGCGAGTGAGCAATATTGATTCCAGGTCAACACAAACGCGACATCATACGCACGACGCGCGTGCAGCAGGACATCAGAGAGGCACCGGGAAGAGATTTGACCCGTGGCGTCCACTGAACTCCCACAGACGACATGCGCCTGATGAAATTTCAACCTGGGAGATACGGCGTGGCGGCGGCGGCTTTGAAGTCAAGACATTCAGATGTGCGTCAGAAATAATTGTTTCATGAAGGTTTAAACCTCCGTTTTGATGAAGTTTCTGGAAACACTGTGAAGTTTGACATTAGTGGAAATCTCAGCAGACTTTCCGCCGCTGACAGACGTCATGACGTGGCGCTTTGGAGCTGCAAAGATTTATCTGAAGCGTTTGTAACGGTAAATCTTCTTTTCAAGACTTGGCCAGTGGCAGCTTTTAACGAGCCCGCCTGGCGGCTCGGATCGTTCACACGTGAAGCCTACGGGACGAGCCACGCCGCTCTGTCATTCTGGGAGAATCTGTCACTCGCAGAACTCCCCTTCGAGCGATCGGTGGTTTTCAGAGATTGGAGCGGCCGCGCCGTACGAGCCACTGGTTTACCATGGAAGGACTGGTGAACCGCAGTGGTAGTAACAAGGCACGCTGTCACCTCGAACCAGTGGGCTCCAGCGCCGGTATGTTGGCTCCCAGGCCCAGTGTGTATATGAAGGCAGAGGTGTAGTGTGTGTTTTCACTGTCTCCTCCCTGGGAATTCCCCTCTGTTCCAGCCTCGAACAGCCTGAGAGCCGCAGCTGTATGCACATGTGTGTGTGTGTGTGTGTGGATATATACACACTTTAGAGTTCGGTTATTCACATTTCAGTTTCAGTGCGCGTGTAGGCATGCGTTAATGTAAGCGTGTGTGTGTGTGTGTGTGTGTGTGTGTGTGTGTGTGTGTGTTTCCTCCCTGATTCCCAGGGTTCTGCGGAGTTAAACCCTCTTAAATGTCCCCCTGGCTTTTGTCCTCACGTTTCAGCTGAATTTCCCCACATTCATCCCTCCATTCAGACTCTGTGTGTTCGAGCGCTCAGGAATGCACTGGGTTTGACAGGCGCCTGAACTGTGTGTGTGTGTGTGTGTGTGTGTGTGTGTGTGTGTGTGTGTGTGTGCATGTACATGCGTGTAAATGAGCATACAACAGAAAGAAAGACGGAGAGCTTTGGAAGGAGGGGGGTGGATTTTTTTCCTGCCCTGTTTTTTTTTTCCCTCCACCTCCTTCTGATGCCAAGGTGCTCGGTCGGACTCGGAAACACACAATCACCTTACCTTTGCACACACATGCTTTTCACCTTTCTACACACACACACACACACACACACACACACACACACACACTCAACACCCACACACACTTCGAGTCACATGTGCTCTCACTCAAAGAGAGCTCTGCACCCACTCACCCTGACACCCACACAACCACCCACACACTCACGTGCACTGCCAAATAGCTCTCACTCTTTACCCTCCCACCCACCATCATCACCACCACCACCCCCACCGAGCACGCACATGTACACACGCACACACACACACACACACACACACACAGTTTCACACTAAGTGCCGGGCGTGCACATGATCTGGTTTCCTCTTTGCTTTGCGAGCGACCCGCAGTGATAAAATAAACACAAATACGTGATAATCACATTCCAGACATTTCTCTCCTGCAGGTGGGAAGTTTCAACTGGTTTTCTGCACAAGTTGGTTTGACTGTGTGTGTGTGTGTGTGTGCGTGTGTGTGCGTGTGTGCGTGTGTGCAACCCCGGAGAGAAAAAAGGAGAAAGAAAATGAGAGAGAGAGAGAGAGAGAGAGAGAGAGAGAGGGAACAAAGAGATCTGGGGCGAAGTCTCACACATTCCTCAGTCCTGCCAATATCCTACCAGTATACTAGACCGTCACAACTCCACACACACACACACACACACACACACACACACACACACACACACACACGCCAACAGACAGCCAGATCTGAATAAAATCTCCTCATTTGCACTACATCTGTGGCATCAATCTGACGCGGACAATTCCACATTTGCAAATCATATCATGGAACATTTAAACAAAGCAGAAACTTCCACTGACAACGGCATCATCCCCAAAAAATAACAAGCACTGCATGTGTGTGGGGGGTGGGGGGTGGGGGGGTTTAACACACTGGAAAAAAGGTGAGTGAAGAGAAGCCAGTGACTGAAAACACACAGACTCATACACTAAGAGAAAATGGAAAACCTCTGAACAGCAGAGAGAACGGCAGTCCTACCTTGAGTTATGACTGACTGTTGGTGGACAGAGACGCAGAGAGACAGACGCAGAGAGACAGACGCAGAGAGACAGATGCAGAGAGACAGACGCAGAGAGACAGACGCAGACAGACAGACGCTGGAGGTGAAGGAGGTGTAGATGTAGACGGGACCTACCTGAGCACATGGCCCGCATGGCGTGCACACTTCCTCAGTCAACACGCTTTGTTTCTCCTCCTCTTCGCTGCATGCCTCTCCTCCATCTGTCTGTCTCTCTGCGTCTCTCTTCTTGTCTTTCTCCCCCCTCCTCTCCCTCTTCCTCCCTCCCTCTCTCTCTTTCTCTCTCTCTCTCCTCCCTCTACAAGCCCTCTTCTTCTTCTTCTTCTCTCACTCTGCTGCTGCTCTTCAAACTTATCCGCTTTTTTTCTGGAAAGAGAAAGAAACCCCCCCCCCCCCCCCCCCCCACCCCCCCACATTAGGACTCGTCCCTCGTTCTGCAGCTCACTTTTCTTCTCAGGCTCGTCCACTCTCAAGTTGTCCCTCTTTATGCAAGTGAGAGTGATCCATGAAGGCAGTCTCTCTCCTCCCCCCACACCGCATGGCGTGTGTGTGTATGTGTGTGTGTGTGTGTGTGTGTGTGTGTTGCTTCCCTACCAGTCATTCACCTCCACACACACGTCTCTAAACTGTTTTCTCACTTTAACGCTGCATCTTTCTTTTCTCTAACTTTCTCCTCGTTCACACAAACGTCTCGGACTCGGTCGTCCAGCTTTTTTTTCCTGCACGGCGACAACATGCGCCTCGATAATAAAAGTCCAACCTTCTCCTGTATGTTTCTGTCTAAAGAGAACACCTGCTCGTACAGTGCATTCGATGGGAGCAGATGGGCGAGCGGACGGAGGACGGCCTTGTGCAGGAGCTCATCTGGTGTCGTATGGTACAAGAGGGAAAAAAGAAGCACAGGTGTGGAGATCTGTGCAAACGTTATGTGCCATCCATGCGCTCGTTAAATTAGCATTCAGCAACACGACGTCCAAAACCGAAGCTATAAATCTACCGCGATATTTATTTGTGGTAACAGTTGAATTAACGCAGATACAAATATTAAAACAGCGACACGTTTGACTGAATCGTTCTGGAGGAAACGCGTCGCTGCATCGATTCTGCGTCATGGCAGCAGAGACTCGGGGACGCCAAGGTTCAGGCAACAACTAAAACACAACACGTGGTTTGATAAAGATCCGTATTAAAGAAGGAAAAACGTCGTGTCACCATCAACCTGGTCGCTCCCTCCGCTTGTCCTTCGCGTCGCCAGAACAACCATGAAACGTTAGCTTTAGCGCCATGAGCGGATCTTGTTCTGAAAACAAATGAAATGCGTGAGTGAACTTGTTTTTTTTTGGGGGGTGGGGTGGGGGTGTCAGGGTTTAATAGATTTAGTTTCCATTCTTCACCAAATGACATCACACCTTGTGCACGTGACTTGAAGTGTAGATGACGACTGATCGTGATTGGATACCTCAGCTACAGACACAACGACCATGAAGATACTAGAGATTCTTCGGTGTATAAGATGATGAAAGCGCAGCGTGGCGAGCTGTGGGCTACAAGCCGGATGGACGGCGGCTTGTGGCGAACATCGCGCCCCGTTTCAGAAAGACAAGAACACCGAATCTAACGGTTTCTACTCTCCTGTTCCAGCCTGTCCAACCGTCTTTCAACTGCTCAACGCTCGTTCCTCCGTCGGCCTCTAAACAACGTATGAGACATAACAGAGTGTTGATAAATCAGTCCAACAGACTGAAAACAAAACCAACAGCTGATTCATAGCAGAGCTTGTTCAAAGTAACTTGGTCACGTAGATGATTGAGCTGAAAGGTTTTTATTAACACGGTTGGTTCATACTGATTCACACAAGATAGAGGTTCCTAATTGTAAATATATAGATATATACAGATATATCTGTATATTTAGTCATATTCTTATCATGCGACGGTTAGAAAAAATTCGCAAGAATAATTTCCATAAACATATAATCAGATATTTTTGAACCTGTGAGCGAACGACACGTTTCCGCTCTTAAAGACGCTCCACTCGTTGTTGGTCATGTGACGAGCGACGCTCAGGAAGTCAAAGATTTACAAAACAACTGAAGTGATGAATGAAGACGACGTGGACGTTCCTGCTGTGTCCTGGTTATTTCTGCTCTGTCGGATCTCGTCTGTTCACGTGGCCGACTAAAAATAAGCACGTCACCTGACCTGAACTTCATCCTCACTCATAAACTGCACATTAACAATCAAGCAGGACTTGCAGAGTCTCATTTAGAGGAACATAATTACACACTGCTCTGATTGGCTGATTGTCGCCGTTTTATCTGGACGTTTTCAGCGTTGTCGCTATTTTTTGACGATTAATTTTGGGTTTCATCAAAACCTGCTCAGCCCTTTTCTTGTGAAGGTCACGGGGTCCGTATGTCCCAGTCTTCATCTTCCAGTTTATTAACGGGTGTCCACGAGGGAAGGAAGCTTGATCACAGCTCAGGCTTTTCTTGGTGTGAAGCTTCAGACTGTATCTGTGTGTAAAAGCAGATCTCCCGTCAGTGACAGAAACATGGCTTCCCCCTGCGACCCGACGCCCTCCACTCTCTGGTGAAAACACAAACGTGTGTTGACGTTGCGATCACAAATTCCAAACGCGGTTTGCCGTTGTCTTTTCCATCCCCCTCCAAATATTATCCCATGTTTCCACCGGCTCCATAATATTTTGGAAAGGAAGTGGACGGGGGATCTGGGAGCTTTTGCATGTGAAGGGACGACAGTCACGGTCCAGGGCCAATGAATTTACCCTGTTTGTGTGTGTGTGTGTGTGTGTGTGTGTGTGTGTGTGTGTGTGTGTGAAGTAAACATGGCGTGTTGGTTTTCCTGACACAAATTGAGGCCGATGTGACGTCTCATCAGAGGGAACTTCCTCCGCTGAGCTTCGTCATAATAATGTCAGGGGCGTCTGCCGCCGTCGTGCCGCGCATGTTCTCCAACAAATTAAAACATGGGGGGAAACGGAGGAGAGGCACGGCGGGTTGATTCGTAATGTTTAATTTACCCACGAGGCACGCTGCCTCGCCGCTCCGGCCCACGCCCCCCCCCCCCCCCGACAATCAAGCCTCTATAAGTGATTTCATCTTGCTTTCTGCTTTTGTGCGGCAGAATAGAAACTCTCCAGGAACAACCTTCTGTTGAATGACCATCCTGCTGCACACCTCCTCTTCCAGGCCGCCTTCCTCACCCAGCTGTGTGTGTGTGTGTCAGTGTGTGAGTGTGTATGTGTGTCAGTGTGTGTGAGTGTGTGTGTCAGTGTGTGTGTGTGTGTCAGTGTGTGTGAGTGTGTGTGTCAGTGTGTGTGTGTGTGTCAGTGTGTGTGTGTGTGTCAGTGTGTGAGTGTGTGTGTCAGTGTGTGTGAGTGTGTGTGTCAGTGTGTGAGTGTGTGTGTCAGTGTGTGAGTGTGTGTGTCAGTGTGTGTGAGTGTGTGTGTCAGTGTGTGTGAGTGTGTGTGTGTCAGTGTGTGTGAGTGTGTGTGGGAGTGTGAGGGTGAAGGAGGACCACTCTGCGTGGGCTGAACAGTGCTCGGGTTTTCTCTGCTGTGGTGTTAATAGGCCTTTTCTCCCC
>NC_079374.1:1430211-1570211 GCF_021018895.1 Seriola aureovittata | reverse complement strand
TATTACTTCATGATCCATTTAAAGCCTTTTATGAGAAAAATAATGAATCTGAAAAGTTAAAATAGATAAAAACAGAAACAATCTAGGAGCAGTGAAGTAAGGTAAATTATAAACATCCATTATTTAATTTTCTGTATTTTATTGAATTCTATTTTTCTTCTTGTTGGAAGCCATTGTTGTTTTAATTTTTTAATTATTTTTTTTAATCAGTGATAAAAGTGTGGTCATAATAAACGCAGCAAAAATTTCAAACTAAATGAATCTTTCTTTATTTCTAAAGCTGCAAACTCAGACCTCAGATCAGATCTGCCTCGTCTTTATCTGACGCCACCATCATTACGACACTGACAGGTTCAAACATGGCTGACAGCGGGGGAGTCGGCTGTGATTGGTTTTTCTCCTGTGATTAACACACTGTATGGTCTGTCACATTTCAAAATAAAATTCATTCACTGACTAAAAGCTCTGCTTCAAAGTAAGAGTCCTTCAGAGAAATGTAGTGGAGTCAAAAGAAGAATATTTGTCTCTAAGTGTAGGGGAGTAAAAATCAAACATTTCCAGAAACAATAAAATTAAAGTAAAGACCAGATACTTCAATGATAAACTTAAACACAGTACTGAAGTAAATGTACTTAGTTACTTCTGAGCACTTTAATCTCTTCCATGTTTCCCTTATATTTTATTTCTTATCTTTACTTCTTAAGCCTAACCCAGCTCAGAAACACAAACGCATGAAGGGACACGAGTCGTAGAAAAATCTGCATTGTGGAAAGTGATTATCTTCAATCTCTATCAAAAAACTGACCTCCAGTGTTTTGTATTTTTGGAGCTGAAGAGCAGAACAGCTGAGAGCGAACGAAGCAATGTTTTTTTTCTTCTGTGTTATTTTGTTCTTGCAGAGAAATCAGATATTGTTTGTGCGCGGCGACGTGTTCTGAAAGCGGCGGGTTCTTCGCCAAGAGAAGGTACTTTTGCTTTTGCCTGTTGACACCGAGGCGTCGTGCAGCTGAGAACTTGATGAAGGGATTGTCCATGGGAAAGTTTGGGATGGTTCTGGTGACAGTAAATGACACAGTGTGTCTCACAGGGCGCACCTCCAGGTTTACTGTGAGCATTTCGAGGTCAGACACTTTTAATCTAGAGAGAGAGAGAAAAAGAGAATTTCCCAAACGTCTACGTCTCGAATTAAACACGACTTTTTAACCTTTTCCATTCTGTTTCTGCTTGTTGCAGCTCTTCACTGAAGCTACACGATGCTTACAATGTTTGTAATGAACTGTTTTCATAGCTTCTCATCAGTTTAAATATTCGGCGTGTGTTGTGCATCATTATTGAAAAAGTTTCCATATCTGATAAGTTTGGAAACTTTGAGTCTTTCCAAAAAATTTAAAATAAGTTTGTGTGGGTTTGAACAACGCTTGGCTGCGCCACATGCAGAGCTGCAGCCACAACTTCTTATTCTGACGGAGTAAATAACTTTGCAACCATGTTGAATGAGAGACACGATAATAACAATAATAACAATAATAATAATAATGATATTATAAAAGTCTTATTTCAGAGCTAATTGAACCAAATGGAGAGGTGATGGGGGGGAAGCAGCGGTGAGTTTATTTCACTATCAGGCGACACACATGGAGGATCAGGGGGAAGAGGGGGGGAGAGGGGGGGCTCTCCCCTCCTCTTCCGAGAGAAGGGTGGTCCCATCAACTTGTCACTGACAGGAAACACTCACCACAAACCAACGTCTTCTCCCACCAAGAGCGCACACACACACACACACACACACACACACACACACACACACACAAACACACACACACACACAAACACACACAAACACACCTTAAATGCACCATATGATTGTAACAGTCATGATTCTTACACTTATTCATGTGCTTTAACTGCCTGAATGGTTGCGACAGTGACGGGAAAAAACAAAATAACACTTGGGTGTGCACATGCATGTATGCATATATATATATATATATATATATGTGTGTGTGTGTGTGTGTGTGTGTGTGAAAGTGTGTGTGATTTCCCTTCACCTTGGACAGGGAATTCCCCTGGTCTGTGTGTTGTGTGCAGCCTGTGTCCCTGCAGAGTGCACACCTCTCACTCTGAGTGCTGGAAATTTTTCGGAGCGTCTGTTCTCTACCTCTCAACCTCCGTCTCATCCACATCTTTGATGTGTGCTCTTAATGACGACAGCCTCGGCTCCGTCACACACGGCTGCCCCCAAACTCTGCCTTTCAACTTTTTGACTTTATGACATAATTACCTCATCGACATGCAGGCTATCAAACCCCATCAAGTCTTTGTTATAAATCCTGTACAGCTACTTTACATCAGGGGTTACAGTGGACTGACGTCAAACCAGCTTTCAAGCTTCACGTTCGGACGGAAGAAAAAACACGCCGAAAATGTAAAAACTGAAAACGGTGTGAATCAGAAAATGTTCAGCGAAACTGTAAAAGTAGAGGCATTCGGTCATTTGCCACACAGACAGTATGTAAACACGCAGGTTTATAAATATTTTAATTACACCCACGTCCGGGTGTAATTTTAGACTGATCTCAGTTTCAAGGTAACCAAAACAGTTTTCTTCCACCGAAGAAATACTGCTGCTGTTTTTAAGATGCTGAGAAACTCATTCCTGCGTTTGCTTTAAGAAGATTGGACTCTGGTAACGCTCTTTCCATTGGTCTTCAATCGAGAATCTACAGCTAATTCAGACTAATTAGCCTTCTAACGAAAACAAGCAGATTACTGCTGCTGGCTCCATCGGCTCCTGTGTCCTTTTACTTTTCACCTCTAAATATTCCTCCAAAATAAAACTGTGGAACATCGAACCAAGAAATACAGATAGAAATACAACTGAAAACATACCTGTTCAAGTTAGCTTTTAATTACCTTAGAGTTTGTTTTTAAATTGTATTCCTTCTTCCAATAATTTTTTTTCTTTAAATAATTTTTATTATTGTTAATATAATTATTGAATTGAATCTATTTCTTTAATGATTTCCCTTACTCCTTTCATATTTGTTAAAGCTCTTTGAGCTGCATCCTGTGTATGAAAATATACAAATAAAGTTTATTAGTATTAATAATTAGAAGTAAATTGCAGCATAAAGTTGTCAAATTAAATTAAATGAAGTGTAGCACTTTTAACACATGCTAAAGAAAAGCTCCACAGCTGATTCACAAACGAAGATTTTCTCGTTATCGTAAGAAAAGTTTCTCCTTTTAATGAGATCCTTGTCACATTACAAATAAGTTTTTTTCACACCATTATGAAATATTTTCCTGTGATTACTACATAAAATATTATTGTGTTTAAACCAGAAACTTTCCTTGTTAACATGTCACTTGTAAAATTACAAATTGGCAAATTAATACACAAACCTCATTAAAGCAAGAAACTTCTCTCATTAAACACGGTGTGTTCACTTGTACTCTGTCACAACACGTTAAACGAAAGGTCCGTTACAAAACACACGCACACATACATAAAGAGAAGATATTATATCCAACATCAGCTGTAAAAGTGACCGGCTGCTTTGATTAAGCTTCAGTTCAGCAGCATGTATCGACTGTCTGCTGGACGAGAGACGTTCGGCAGGATAAACACGAAGTAATCAATAAATCAATCATTCAATAACGTCAGCTAACGTACAGATGTGCTGTTTTCTGAGATTCACACTAGTTCTCATTGATGTTTGATTTTTCTTTGTACCGTGTGACAGAGATCTGAGTGTCCTTGTCCCTGGCGCTGATCTGCAGGTAGTTGAACCGTCACCGCGCTGATGGGGGACGGCACTAGAGAAAAGTCAATGAGATGTCCTCCCATTTCAGGGCAGGACACGCAGAGGCGTTGCAGGAGCTGAGTGACAGTTCGATTCGGCTAAGTGGATGTGGTGTGTTCGCAGAGGCGAAGACCTCAGAATTCAGCTTTGGAGGTTCAAGCTTTTTAAAGACTTTATATTCTGTCAGATGTGTGTGGTTCTTATTTTTCTCTGGGAGATCTTCTGCTATAAAGTTTTATTTTTTATATCTTGTAATAGGTGAGAGATGATGAAAGGGAGGCAGATATTTGGAGCATTAACAGATTTTTATCATCCTCTTTCCAGCCCGCTCTGACGCGGCTGCTGGTCGGTTCAGACCTGACTTAAAGCAACAGCGTTGTTTTTTATTTTTCTTGCAGCCCCACCAGGTCTTTCCATCCTGTCTGAGGTGAGTCCGGCTCATTTGATGGGGGACCCCACCTGTCCCATTACATTACCCATCACAGCCCTGTGTGTGTGTGTGTGTGTGTGTGTGTGTGTGTGAGAGAGAGAGAGAAAGAGAGAGAGAGAGAGAGAGAGAGTCTGACAAATAAATAAATGCATGTGTGCAGGTGGACAGGTGTGTTACTGATGTTGGAATTCCCCGACAGCTGCCCACGAATCAACTGTTTTAGCCTGAAGCCAGGAAGTAACCGTCTTCTTTACCACCACGGCATTTAGTTCCTTTTAATTAGCCACAATAATCAAAGCTACGCACCAGCTTCATATAGATCCAACATGCTTGGTTGTTTTCTCTCTTTTAAAACTAAAAAACGCTGATGGAAACTCTTCTGTTAAAACATAAATGTCCATCTCGAGTGTGACGTCGCTCCCTGTGGCTGTTGGGGGAAAAACAGCCGCGACACTTGTGGTTCTCACCAACCATCGAGTGCCAGCGGGGTTTTCTTCCACCCTCCGGCCTCTGGGGGCAGTGACGAGTCTACAACAGTCTACGACACCCAAAGCTGAGATGAGAGCTTCATTAAAGTCTGTACTTCAAACAAAAGTTTACAGTTTTACAAGACAACTGGTGGAGCGTTCAAGCTTGATGTGAAACACGATATGAGTTTCATTTTCGGCCCCTTAAAGAAGCTGTTTGTAAGTTTTCCCTGCAGCTGAACGTGGTTTCTTGTCGGGAGCAGGTGGCGGTGATTGTCACCTGACGAGAAAACATGGTTGTGTTATAATACGTCCTCTGAGCAGCCACGTCTTCAGGACAGCTGCTATCGGAAAGTGACGGACTGGGGCTAGCTGGTTAGCATGCTAGCTTCAGCAGAAGAAAAGACGTGATAGAAAAAGAAGCAAAACAAGACGGTTGTTTCCCACCTCTGGAGACAGCTGTTGGTGAGTAAAGGAAAGAAGTTTGATGCTGAAATCACGTTTCTTCTCGACTGGTCAGTAAACAGCTGCTAATGCTAACATTAGCTATGTAGCAATAGCAGAACTTACACATAATTCCTCTACGGACGAAGACTAACCGGTTGGTTGGCCGTCTCCGTTAAAGAGCAGCACAGAGCCTCATTCTTCCAGGGATCATCCAAGTGTCAATCTAACACATTTATTGTTTTAGACATCATGGAGAAGCAGCTCCCACATACACCACATGGAAGGAAAAGATAGAAAACACGTGGATGAAGTATGAAATTAAAATATGCTGACAAACGTTAAACTGCCACAGAACATGAAGGGAAAGAAAACGAAGAAAAGATTGGGACTGCGGCCGTCGTCCATTATCCATATATTATAAATATAGATATATAAATACAACTGAACACATACCTGTTCAAGCTAGCTTTTAATTAGCTTAGAGTTTTTTTAAGTTAGTATTATCATTTCTTTCAATGTTATTATTATTTTATTTTATTTATTTCTAAACTCCCTCACTCCTTTTATATTTGTTAAGGCACTTTGAGCTGCCGCGCCAAAAGACGGGCGATTGTGCTAAAAAAGACAAAAGGCGAGTGATTATAACCTCCCGTGTCGGCATCACGTTCTGCCGCCATGCTCGCCGATGTGTCACTTATCTCTTCGCCCCGGGTCAGCGTTAGCACGTTAGCTACCACAGCAGCTCGAGTCCCTGAAGCTTGAAATTCACTTGTGAATGTCAGAAAATGAACAGTTATCAACATAAAGCACGAATGACAAAGCCAGTTTGATTTCTCTGAAGCGATATAAACTCTTAAGGGCCAAATTCAAATGTCTCCAGAGGCCATCTGAGCTGTGACGCAGTGACAGTGGCCGCGAGTGCTGGTGATGCAAAGCAGCTTCTCTGGTAGGTTTGACTGACCGCAATCAACACTGGTAAGTTTACAAAAATTGTAGGCAGTTACCAGAAGTGTAGCAGCTTGTGATAGTTAGTTATAGTAATGACTGGTGTGACGAAGCTAATTAGGCTCATGAGTAATCCCCGAATAACTCTGAATAAAAAAACATCTTGTAGATAATCATAATTTGTCAGTTGAGAACAGGCTGCTAAATATCACGTTAATGAATCAGTCTCAGATTATTTTTCCTTGATCAAGAAGAAAAAAAAGATTCTGATAATTACAATAATTTACATAAATGAGCCAATCACGAGTCATTGTCTTCTTATCACAGATACAGTTATAGTTTCAATTTTTGTGGACCCTGCAGTGAAGTGGTTGTTGCCTGAAATGCATCACTACCTCATCACTGCTCACCCTTCCAGCAGAAAGTCCCCTCACCAACCGCCGAGCGTGGAGCCACTTGGTTTTAATTGGGAAATCACCATTAAATCATCAGTGACAGAGACAGGAACTTACACATTTGTATTTACATTATTTTTATAGCATGCAGCAGTTAGCTAATAATAAGCTGTCAAATTATTTGTTATATTATCAATATTATTCCAGCTTTGAAAATACAAATTAATGTGAATATTAATGTAAATTTACTCTGAATTTCATGTTTTTTTTAAAAGAATTTTCAGAATTAATTTATGAGCTTGTGTCTTTGAATTCATGATTAAATGTCAGTATGCTTCTCAGAGGGGTATTTGAGGGATCAGTCTGCAGATTAACATTAAATAATAATCAGACACGTGTCTCACACAACAGACACACGTCAGTTTGAATCAAATAAAGATGATCCGTCTTCCTCTTACTGACTGCAGGTGTGTGACCACATGTGCACACTGGAACTGTGGCTAAACACATCCAGCTCAGGCTGTCGGAGAACACAGAAGACAAGAGCTACGTCTGAAATCACACGTTGCTGTCTCTACAGCGGCGCCACCGGATGTTACATACACCTGACTCGAAACCTTTAGACGGTGGCATGACAAGACTGAGGGCAGTGAGTCTGTACGAGAGCTGGAATCAGAGTCACGTCTACGACATCGTTGTAGTTCATCCTTATTTGTAAAGCGCCAAATCATGACGTATATATAATCTCAATATTATAGAGAGAAACCCAACAGTTCCCACGGTGACCAACAGACTTTGTAAACATTCAGGGCTCAGTCCAAACTTAAAGGAGTTATCTGTAAATCTTGCTACTGCTACATAGCTAACGTTAGCATTAGCAGCTGTTAACTGATCAGTCTAGAAGAAACGTCTCGAGTTCAGCATCAAACTTCATTCCTTTACTCACCAACACCAATGTTACCTCTTGAAGTTAGCATGCTAACCAGCTAGCCTCCAGCCTGCCCTGAAGACGTAGCTGCTCAGAGCACGTGTTATAACCTCCTGTATTATAAAGACAACGATGGCTGAAGCTCAGAGATCATCACCATCCGCCCTCCGAGAGGAGAAAACAGAGAGCCCCTTAAAGAGGCTGAAAATTTGATTATCACGTTTTGCATCAAGCCTGGAGGCTTCGCTAGTTGTCTGGCGACCTATAGATGGCGACACTTCCCCAGTAGCTAAAAGCGCTCCACTGATTTGTCGGTCCAGTCAGAGACACTGAGAGGAAATTAAGTTTTATTATAAATTATATAAAAGGGGCTTTTGGGAAAACACCCGGGGGCCGGAGCTCTATAACTCGCTCCCTCGCTCCAGCTGTGCAGGGGGGAGGAAAAACTCCCTTTCACCAGGAGGAAACCTCCAGCAGAACCAGACTCAGGGTGAGCGGCCGGGTCACGACGGTAAGCCTCGAGGGTAAAACTCGATTCAGTCGCTCACCGCCTGCGCTGCTTCAAGCTAAACCTGGTCCCACAGCACTCAAACTGAGTCTGCAGCGCTATTTAAGGATTTCATTTACATGTCTGGCAGTTGGTTTGGTAAAAGCTGAGTGGGCGGGAGGAGGCGACGGCTCTCGTCATGTTGGACTTTAAAGAGCAGCATATGGCTCATTTCTGGAGCCGGTACGAATCACTGTAGACCTGGTACATACTGAACCTGCACAAGTACCAGCAGGAAAGATGAGTTCATTGTTGCGGTAGAGTAAACTGCATTTCCCCTTTCCAGTTTTATTCTGAGTGTCCACATTCATGCTCTATCTAAATCTCAGTTCACTGTTACTGTAGAGAAACAGTGTCAGTTACACAGAGGGTGATGAATGAGTGAACAAGGGGATTTCAAGACACAGCTAAGGTGTGGTTCAGCTTCTGGTTCCCTTTTTTTCTCTGTAATGACGTGATCTGTGATTGGACTAGCTGACTGCTCACACCTGCTGTAAGCTAGAAATGCACAATTTACTAACGACGAGGGGCTGAGACCTGAAACGTTTGGATGCGTCTTTGCTGCTGAGAAGAAGAAGAAGAAGACAGAAAAACACAAAGTGAGGAAGGACGTTTTGTGAGTTCAGAGCTCTTCTTCTTCTTCTTCTTGAGTGATGCAACTGATCTCTGCTCCTGTGTAAAGACGTCAGCACGCTTCAAACAAAGTGCTTGTCGGATTGTCAAACACTATCTGAAACCCCCCCCTACACACACACCTATCCAACACTGGAACTAGGAGTGTGTGTGTGTGTGTGTGTGTGTGTGTGCCCCACAATTTTTGTCACTTTCCAAAACTGACAGTCAGACAATCAGTGATGGTGATTGGTCAGGTATGCCGGGCCTTTTTTTCTCTCCTCCACAACAGACACTTTGACGTGTTGAAGGGTGGAAAGCGAATGAAACGGAGCCGTTACTGGAGCCTCCGTTTTATGTAGATGTTCCAGTTTCAGGGTCCCTGCCTCTGTGGCAAAGCGTCACCGGGATGGAGCCGTTAGTCATCCTGTCTCTGACACCGCGCATCAAGTCAAAATGTCTGCTGTGACAAAAGGCTGTGGAAAATCATGCAGATTATTATTTTGACTGTGAGTGACGACGCTGACGAAATAAAATATCAGCAGTTCACATGATGCGAGCGTGAAGATCCGATCATCACTAAAGCGTCTGTCATGTAGAGACTCAAAGTTTTCATATTGACATTTAAGGTGTACCGATCGATTTCCAAACGTCAATCATGCATTGAGAAACACGCGAGGAAAACATTCCACCTTAAAAGATGGCGGTAGCTGCTCAGTGAATTAAATGGTTAATTAGTAAAGAAATAAACAAAAGCTAGCTTAGCTACGTTTTCATGGCCTAGCCCGTTAGCTTAGCTTCTCCTCTGAACACAAACTACTCGCATTCATTCACCTGCTGCTTGATGCTACGCTAACTACAACCTGCTACATCCTCATATCACTGAGCTGGTTGTTTGTCTGACGCTGCGTCACGCTCTCGACACGATCGAACTGTTCCTAAAGTCAGTCTGACATCTGATCACGTGATTCCCGGTTGACTGATGTAACTTGTCACCGTAGGAACAGAGGAGACATCACCTTGTAAACGACCACACCAGTCCAGCTTCATTTGAAAACTGATCCCGAAGGCGTGGTCACAGCTCGACGTCGACCTTCAGACCGCCGCCTGTCGCTGTGGATGTGACGTCATGGAGCATCAGCGTCAGCTTTCAGGCATTTTATTTCTTTTTCTCTCCCTCCACCTCCTCGTGTTAAACTACATGATTGTGTAATGACATGTAAGCGCCGTCAAAAAGCTTCTGACTGCACAGCGGCGCTTCAGCTAAACAACAGCAGATTTTTCCACACGGTGTTGAAGAGGTGTCATTTGTAACCCCATGCTGACGGTTTGGAGACACCAACACAGTAAAAACCGTCTCGTTATTTTGTGCCATTTATTTGTAGGAAAATACAAAGACGCAAACACAGGTAAGATTATACACACCTGTCCTGTTGCTGGTGAAAACAACACACACACACACACACACACACACACAACACACACACACACACACACACACACAACCACCGCATCCACCGCTCTTCTCCCACCACCTCCCCAGGGTTATATATTACTCAGTATAATGCTGGATTCTTCTCCTCCTCCCCATGTACTTAACCCTGTGTCTCACCTGTGTGTTTTCAGTGAGTCAACAAAGATAACAGCCAGAGAAATCCCTGCTTCGGCGGCCAGCTGCTGCAGGGTTCAGCCGTTCTGTGGATGCATATGGAGGAGGCAGAGGACTCATGGGAAGACTTCTCCCTGGAAATGAAGCATCGTCCACCTTTGTGTGTCAGCTCTGCCTCCTCTCCCCCAGCTGCTTTTACACCTACGTCGTCCTCCACCCTCATCCTTCCCCTGTCCCATTGCTCTCCTCTTCCTCCTCCTCCTTCTCCATCCTCCTCTTCCCTATTCTCCTCTCACATCAAAAGAGGGAAAAAAAAGAGAGAAACACGACCACAGTGGATGTGTCTTTTAGATGTGGTGCAAATTTAACAGAGCGGAGCGAGTTGGAGCTGTCGAAGGGTCGTAGTTTCAAATCCCCTTTCGATTTTCAGATTACGTAACGTTACGTAATTCCATCTGTAACTGTGAGAATATTTGGGAGGCGCTTGACCTTAAGCTTGCTGTAATATTCCTCGAGAAAACTTCGATTTCAGCTCCCCTGACGTTTTACCAATACAAACGGCATTAAGAGTAACGCACATCGCCGCGCTGAGAACTCAAGGTCTGATTGGAAGACACTGACACAAAACTGGAGAGCCGCTCCTTGCAGGTGAAACACAGCGTGACACACATCAGGATGTGTGAAGCAAAGCTCAGGGACGGCAGATCGAACGTGTCGTCTTATAGAAAAAGATTAGCTGAGACTGTTCAGGGCACCGACTGAGTTCTCTGTTGGAAGGGAGGAATCCCCCGTCCTCACAGCTATTCATCCATCTCCCTTCTGTCCTTATCTTTATTTATCTCTTTTTCTGCCGCACACAGACAGCACCGTCCTCTGCCAACCACACCCAGTGTTTTAGCCCAGTAATTCTCAGGGAAAGTGTTCACAATCAGAGCACGATTGTTGGGAGTGCACGCTGCTGTACCTGAATTTCAGCAAACCAATTCCCCTCAATAGTTCAATGGCGCTTCTCTTAACAGCAAATCATAATGAAAATTGCAGGTTTGGGAGCCAGAAAGAAAAGAAAGAAAGACAGAAAGGAAGGGAGGAAAAGTGAGGAGCGCTGTTTGGTTTCCAAGCAACAGTAAACGCTGGGTGCAGCGAGAGCTGCAGGGTGGGTTCCTGAGTTCCCATGTTTCTGCCTTCGTCTCCACATTCTCTTCCTGAGGAATTTGACCCGCCTGACCTCTCTGAATACGTCTGGATTTACCCTCCCCTCCGACACACAATCACAGCGCACTGTAATCGAAAGCCTTTATGAGAGCAAACCTCGCTCCCTCTTTTTTTTTGCCTCTTCATCGCCGTGGTAGCCTCGGCCACGAAGCCGTGTATATATTGTAGCTGACATGCATGTTGACTTTAATGGCTCTTTGGATGAAATTTCATGTCCAGTGTTTCCTGCTGTGCACCGGCCTGATTCGCCACATGTAAAGGAGGGAAAAACTCTCTGAACGCAGGTGCAGTTCAAACAAGGACCCTGATGCTAGAAAACACTTTGACTCCACGGCCAAACCCACCACGTTTCCTCCGCCTTCGCCGAGCCTCAACCCGTTTAAAAAGAGAAAGAAGCCGTCACCGAGCTCTGACGGAGAGGTGGTAACTGAGAGACCTTCAGAAAACACAGAGAACTATAATTAAATAACAAAAACCAGGGAGAAATTTGTGCCAATTTCCGACTTGTTTGCACATCATAGCAGCACGCCTGATAAATGCAAATGACCAGTCACCGATTGCATTCAGCAGGACAACGATTAACATCATCGTCCTCATAAAAATCCCTTTGCAAACGAATGCGTGTGCATGTACGGGTCGTAATGTGCTGCAGCCTTTAAAGACATACCAGAGAAGGTGACTGACGGAAGGGAAGGCTGAAGGGTTTTGCTGTTATATCTGATAGAGAGAGTGTGTCGGAGAGAGGAGATAGTGAGCGTTTGCCTGCGCATGCCTGCAGTGGGTGAAACATGGAGGTGTATGGGGGATGATCAGACAGAAGGCCATCTGAGAGCACGGTACACACTCCATCTGGACACACATTCACTGTGAAGAAGAGTGTGAAAGAAGGAGAAAGAGAGAGAGTAGGTGAGATTATAATCTTTGAATTTTAAAAAGCAACCTAAACATTTTCCACCAGTGTCTCTGCTTGTCCTTTTTTTGACTGATGTTTTTTTATATTTTAGTGGTGGCTTGAATAATATCCGTTTGCACACGTTACAAGGCGATGTATCCGCTGCTGACTGAGGGAAAGTGACACCAACACTTAAGAGATAAATAGGCTCAAAATCAACATATTCAAATGTTGAAGAAAGACACAGTTTTTGTCATCTCACCGGCATCAGAATCATTCAGGCGTCAGAGTGAGGAATCGTGACTAGGAAACAACCTCAGGTATAACTCAAAATATAATAAACGAAGAAACTTTTCCACAGAAGTAAACAAGCAGGATTTCATGGGAGTGAACTCTGCGTTCCAACACAGTTTGTGAGTTAGATAAATGAAGCTGTAATTGAGATTTTCCATCCTGTTGCTATGGAACTATTCTTGCTGTGATTTTTATGTTTCCTCCTGCCGAGTCTATTCTTTTATATCAACTTTATTAATGTCGGTCAGTTTGACTAACCACCACAGATTGATGCTGAAATATCCTGGAGTTCAGACTGAAAGGTGGTTTCTAATATTTTGTCCGACCCATTTACCTACATGAGGGGGGTTAAATATTAGAGGCACATTTAACGTTTGACTTCAGCAATAAAGATGAAATAAAATCATCAACTTTTCTGACGATGACAATTAAAACTGAAACAAATATAAAAGTAGAATTCAGGGAGAGCTGTTGGATACAGGTTGGACCTAATAAAGTGGACAGTGTTTATGCACAAAATCTAAATGAACTAATGCACATCAATATATGTAAGAGCACTCGTTTTATTAATGTTATAAATGCATAAAGTGATTGCACCATTACTACTCTCTCAACACTGAGCACTGGATACAATGAGGACAATAAAATCCTTAAAGGAGCTATTTGTAGGTATTGCTATTGGTACAAAGCTAACGTTAGCATTAGCAGCTGTTTACTTAGTGTAAAAGAAAATCAACATCAAACTTCACTCCTTCACTCATCCCTTTTGTTTTGCTTCTATTTCTATCACTTATTGTCTTCTACTGAAGTTAGCATGCTAACAAGCTAGCTCCGACCCGATTCATCCGGCCTGTTTTGTCACTTTCCGATACCGAGTCACTGTAGATTCAAGTCTGCCATGAAGAAGGAGCTGCTCAGTGGAAGTGTTATAGCCTCTTGTATTGTAAATGCAACAATGGCTGAACAGCTGTTAATGCTAATGTTAGCTATGTAGCAATTGTAAAACTTAAAAATAGCTCCTTTAACGTTCAGCGCTAAATGGGCAGTAAACCGTCTTAAATGGAAACCAGATCACCAGATTCATAAAAACTAGATGAAAAGTCAAAACACCACCAAAGTCATTAGGATCAAACCTCAGACAAACACAAAACTAAATTTCATGATGACGCATCCAGTAGTCGTGGAGACATTTCACACAAAACGAGAAATGTCAACCTCGCGGTGGCGCTAGAGTCAAAGTCAGGACTGATTGTACAAACAGCGACCAGACCAACCAACCACCTGCTAACCAGCTAACCAACCAACAGTACCATCTGTAAAGCTGGTAGCAGGGTAAAGAACTCTACGACTCAGTGTTTCCATGAACAGATGAGTGTCAGTATCTCACTCACAGTATCACTATTCAAGGCACAACTCTGACAACAGAGGTGTGCAGCATCACTTCTGTTTTCACTCCAATGTTCATCCTTTTCTTGAGCTCCTCCCTGAGCCGAACTGGATGGGCCTTAATGCCCGGTGTGATGGATACGGTCTCTGTTCCCGGGGAGAGGACTCGACATTCTGGTCACGGAGCAACGCTTTGAATTGAACTTTGAACGCACCATCAGAAGCACAGCTGATTGATTCGATCCCTCTCCCTGCTTCACCACTGCGTGTCACAAACTGTATATGATCAATATCATCACTTTGAATACTTCCAACCGCCCTGATGAGATATTATATTTACATTTATTCATCGTCTCTGGGGGGTGGGATGGTGCATGCTGGGTATTTATGGATGATTTTGTGCATCAGCGTCTGATAAGTTTAAAAATGTTGAGTTCAAGTGAATGAGCATTTTCCAATCTTGAAATTATCTGGAAACTTCAGAGAAGAGGGAAAACGAGGTAAACATATTTTTAATCATTGTAATTTGAGCTGTGTTGTGGGTCAGTACGCACACGCTTAAATACAGTCCACATATTTCTCAGCTGTTTGTTTAAAAACTAACTACACCCACACTAAAACCGTATAACCTTAAATCTTGCAAACTCACACACACACATTACTGCAGAGGTGTTGAGAGAGTTGACCTGTGGCCTTATAATCAGTGCTCAATGTGCTCCACTGTGTTATATAAGGCAGCAGCGAGTGCTAGTCAGATCCTCCTACAGATGCCTGAGCAGTCACGACTAACGCGGATGTTCTCCATCCATCCACTCAGCCTGGCTAACGCAGACTTCACCTTAGCCTCTGCTCCTCAGTCCCACACACACACACACACACACACACACACACACACACACACACACACACACACACACACACACACACACACACACACACACACACACACACACACACACACACCAGCAGCCACTTACGCATGCAAATATATAGTTTCCATACACGTGTAGAATTGCATTAAAATCCAGGGGGCAACATGTCACAGGAAGTAACTGCAGCTAACTGTGGGAATGTATGTTTGAGTACGTTAAAAACATTATTTATGAAATGGGATTCATGAGTTTGGGATGGAGATAATAAGAAAAAGTAGTTGGGAAAAAATAAAAAATAAATGGAAAAAAGGAAGCTCATCCACATCCTCCGAAACGGTCAGAGGACACAGACCTCCAGTGCTAAATGTTTCTGCTTTGTGATATACGCCATACGATCGACTCCAGCTCATTCTACAAATCCCCAAAGTCCCACATCCTTTCAGATGTATTTTTCCGGTCTCAGGGAAAAGGTTATTTCACCGTGGATCAGAAGCCGCCTCTGGGACCTCGGTACCTCAGGCTGCGAGAAGCCTGTAGCTGAGAATAGCAGGCGGATCCTGCCCACCATCTGATGTTCTCATGCAGAGCGGTCTGCAGGGACAGAGATGAACCTTGATGAATAAATATGAAGATAACCTGCACCTCTGCTGCACTTTCTCTCTTCCCATTCCCCATATGGTTCCACTGAAGAGAAGGATAGGGGAGGAAAAAAAGAAAAAAGAAAAATCTCTGATTTTCAAAAGAAGCCTCTGGGCCATTGTGTTTGTCTATGTGCTCGTGCATGTGTGCGTTTGTTTGTGTGTGTGTGTGTGTGTGTGTGTGTGTGCATCTAGCTATCTGTCTTTGTGTGCCACCATCTGAATGTGTGCATGCACATTATTGTGAGAGAGTGTGTGTGTGTGTGTGTGTGTGTGTGTGTGTGTGGGCGGCACTGTGTAGGAGTGTGCAGTAGCTTTTTGACAGAGCCTCCAGTAGCATGTATTTGTGAATCTTTTGTTTTATTCTCCAGCCCCTATTCAGCTCTGCAGCAATCACACCTAGCAGCTCCGCTCAAGTGCTGCTGCCCTTGAAAGAAGAGAAACAAAAAAAAAAGGCCATTTAAAGACTAATTTTCACGGGTCATCGAGCCTCAGTCATCACAGCCGGACGCCGCCAGCGGTGATCAGCTGTTTGTGTACATCGATCATTAAAAAAATCACAACGATAAACAGGACATCATCTTTTTCTGCCATAAATCAGTGAAACAGCAAGGAGACCCGTCATCTCACACATTAAAACCAGAACCTGTTGCGCATGTGAAATCTGTTTTGAATATGAAAATACTTTGATAACAGCGGTGGCTTGCGCACTTCTTGGGCAAGGGCTCGCACTCTGGCTGAGTAGGAAAGAGGTGTGGGTGGGGGATCCATCCCTTCAGGGGCCAACTGTACCTTGTTTTGACTCTCAGCCGGGGGGGGGGGGGGGGGCGGCAGAGACAGTGACAGAGAAGATCATGTGTAAAAAACAATAATGACTCAGCTCAAAACACAAACACAGTTTTGTTTAAATATTCTTTTTCATTTGTCCGTTTGTCCGTCCCGTTGTCGTGAACATCTCACAACACCGAGGGAACTTCTTCAAATCTAAATGTCTTCACACAAGTGGTTAATAATTCTTATGACTGTGGATAAACAGGGAAGTAATCTGAAACCAGTCTGAGTGGAGGAGGCAGACAACACGAGGAGGTGATTCTAGTTTCCTTTATTTTTAGATCAGGTGTTAAGTGACACTAAATCTCATTACAACTTTTATTTTACTGTGTTTATTTCTTCAGATAATCATAATTAATTCAACATGGTTGTGGTTTAATTTTGGGAGTCAATAAACAACAATATTTATTTGTCTTACATGTTGTATGAATTTAATATTAATCCCAAATGTGAAGTATTTACTTATTAATTCTATTTATTAACATTACAGTCACTTGTAATTGAATTAAACTGAAGTGTAGGAGAGAATCAACATAAATACTTATTTCTTTTTTTTACTATTTCTGATGTTTTAAAGACTGAAACTGAGTCGAGGTCGTGTTCTCAAGTCACAGCTTGATTCCCATCCACTGCTGCAGGTCATGCATCATTTCCTGTTAATACAAAATGCTTTAAAGTCTGTGTCTCACTCACATTTACTGATGAAATCTCTACAGTTATTTTAACAGATGACTGGAAGCCAACACATGCCAGCAGCACAGGCTCGTCTTTAACTGGAGATTTCTCTCTCTGATGGATTTTAATGGGTCTCGTGGTGAGATCCTTGAGAGCTTGATGAACATAAAAATACAAAATACTTTTCTTCAGAAACACAAAATAAAACATCAACCTTGAGTTACTGAGGAGACAAACTGACATGAAGTCTGTGCAGGATGGCTGAGTTCATGTTGCATCAGTGGAGGTAAAATTTACAAATGACTTTGTTTATTCAGTCCGAGTCAGAGAGTCGTCACTGACTTTGTGATCACGTTGTTCGATCGGACGTTCAACAATCAATCAGTGTTTCAGACTCTGTTAAATCTGGCACCTTCAGTCATTTACTGAAAATCTGCTTTAGGCAAGTTTGAGTCTTGTTCACTTTAGTCACATTTTAGTCGACAAACAAACTTAAGACGTTTTAGTCTCAGGTTTAATCTTGGTCTCATGTTTAATCTTGGTCACAGGTTTAATCTTGGTCACAGGTTTAATCTTGGTCTCATGTTTAATCTTGGTCACAGGTTTAATCTTGGTCTCAGGTTTAATCTTGGTCTCATGTTTAATCTTGGTCTCAGGTTTAATCTTGGTCTCATGTTTAATCTTGGTCTCAGGTTTAATCTTAGTCTCAGGTTTAATCTTGGTCTCAGGTTTAATCTTAGTCTCAGGTTTAATCTTGGTCTCAGGTTTAATCTTGGTCTCAGGTTTAATCTTGGTCACAGGTTTAATCTTGGTCTCAGGTTTAATCTTGGTCTCATGTTTAATCTTGGTCTCAGGTTTAATCTTAGTCTCATGTTTAATCTTGGTCTCAGGTTTAATCTTGGTCTCATGTTTAATCTTGGTCTCAGGTTTAATCTTGGTCTCATGTTTAATCTTGGTCTCATGTTTAATCTTGGTCTCATGTTTAATCTTGGTCTCAGGTTTAATCTTGGTCTCAGGTTTAATCTTGGTCTCAGGTTTTGACCTAGCATTGACACAGCTACCTGTCTCTCCACCGCAGAGCAGCGAATCTCTCAGCAGCTCTCTGGAGAGGTGAAACTAAAATGTTTGTGATATTTCTTTAGCGAAGCGAAGATTACGACGTTTGACCGTCGACATTAATCCTGTTTCTCCTGCCTCAGTCTCAGAGGATTGTGGATGAATTTCTTCCATTAATCTGTTTCTTCCAAGAACAGGTAACATCAGATATGATTACTGAGAGAGACGGGAACATTATTGAATGATTGATGCTTCTCATTAACGGCGGTGCAACAGATTAAACTGATAAATCAGCTGCTGATGGAGGGATATTTTTGGGCAGTGAAATAAACTCTTTTACTAATCAGGAGCTACAGTGTGATTCCACAGATGCAAGCAGCTGGCTGAATTTTAAACTGTTTATTTTTCCATTCGTCTGTCTTTCACATTATTATTTGTTGATGAAAGTTTTCATTATTTTCAAGGGTTAGTTTTTATTTTGTTTTAGGCTTTTTTTCATGATAAAAATAAATAAAATCAACACTTTTCATTATAGTTTTGGCTGATGAAATCAACTCTGCTGAGGATGCACAAAGAAGTAACACGCTTCACATCAAAACTCTGCTCACAAAGGTATTTTCAGTCATAGTGAGCAGAGCTTTGATTCAGTGCAGTCGTTTCAACCTCAGGATTCAGTGTTAAAACTTTTCATCCAACCCGAAGCACAGATGTGAATATTCTCACTTTATGCTTTAATACTCTTAGTGTTAAATCCCTGCTGTTTTTGGTGTAGGTGTATGTCTGAGTTGCTTGTGGGCAAATAATACAATTAATATTGTATTGAAATTGGAATATTAATACGGTTTAAATGGGACTTACTATGACAGCAACTTATTTTGAGCATTGATGAACGATTAATGTTATTTTTCATTGTCTTGGGCTTTTGATTGTTGGTGGGAACAAAATAAGATGAATAAGAATAATGAGTTGGGATGAGCCTAACCCTGTGACCTCCAACGTGATCCCAACAGAACTTGGTCAAAACCTAATATCAGTCTGGACCGTGTGGTGTCTGCATTCAGTCCAGAGTCAGCTGGTTTCAGCTCTTTATCTCCCCTCCTCCCTGTGTTCACTTACACTCTAATACAGCTGGATTCACTATAAAACTGTTCTCATCTACCTGTTTTTCTGTTTCTGTCGTCACGACAACGGAACAAGTTTGAAACAGCGAGCGAAACGCGGCCCATCAAGACGACGTGTTGACCATCAGTCACTTCCAAGCTGCTGATTGTAAAACCACGATATCAGGATTTAACCGGTCAGTTAAAGACAAAGACTGAGCTGTTGAGGTATGTTTACTTATAAAAGGTTAGAAGGTCGTTCACGTCAGCTGCCGAGCCGAGAGATGGCACAACGCTCTTCTACGGAAGTTAGCTAAAGGTTCAAAAAGTCAGTAAACTTGCTAGCGACAAACACGTTCACGCCAAATTATTTTGAAAGCGCACCGACCAATGGGAAACTCCGTCACTCAGTCACTCGGCGACGTGCACGTTGAGGGCTTTTCCTGCTTTTCAGTCCAGCAAAAAAATGAATGTCTTTATGTGTTTCAGTGGTTTCAGGGCAAGTGAGGTCATAAAATCAATCGCATTTAACATAGTGCAGATGCCATCATACGAACATCTGTTAAAGCAATGAGAGATTTTAATATGCAGCATAACCATGAATCATTCACTCTATGTGTGTGTCATTAAAGGTCTTTGATGTGACCTGTCTACATGTTTACATTACAGCACATTAATGTCTCCGTTTTATGGCTCTTGAACCCATAATTAATCTTACAAATGTGTGTCTGTGTGTGTGGCAGAGAGCGGTACAGACAGCAGTTTATGAATGCTGGTGAGATGAGAGAGAGAGAGAGAGAGAGAGAGAGAGAGAGAGAGAGAGAGAGAGACATACATCGCCCCATGTAGAGAGATGTGAAGTCAATGATGTGTTGTGTAATAATGGAGGCAGATTTCTGCCTCATTTGTGCTGCCAAAACTTCCTGGATCTCACGGCGTCTCTCAGCTTCCACACATCCGATCTGCACCCA
Source organism: Seriola aureovittata (assembly GCF_021018895.1). Lineage (NCBI taxonomy): Eukaryota > Metazoa > Chordata > Actinopteri > Carangiformes > Carangidae > Seriola > Seriola aureovittata. Next base: position 1,550,098 of record NC_079374.1, on the reverse strand, counting down.
ACACCCAAAACAATCACTTATAGGCACAACACCAGACTGTACGCACCAACATACAGGCCGGTCAATGAACTAAGGGAACTACTGCACACGTGGAGACTCCTGACGACATGTGTAGGGGTAAAAGAAAAGACTGGAGCCTCAGTGAGAGAGTGAAAACATGCTCTTTTAAAGAACAGTGGATCGGAGAGCTCAAGGCCTTCGGTGCAGAGCGGCCTTCTGACTGCGTAGGTGTCCTGAGCAGCGCTGCGTCGACAGGCAGGGGAGAGACACATTAACAGCGGGAATGCTGCGGATCGTCAATTACCAAGACTTCTGCACTGACAGTTCTTCCTCTAGCGCTTAGCTAAAGGTCTTCTGAGTTCATGTCGACCTACCTCTGTCACCTTGCCCTTCCACCCCCTCACATCCCATAATAATCCCCTCCACAGGGGGGGGGGCATTTATTTAGTGCGTTACATTGTGATGGCCACGCGGGATGATTTATAACAAACACACCTGCTGTTGGTTCTTCAGGTTTTAAAAACTTGTTTTTTTTCTTCTTCTGTCACAAATCTTTCCCTGAATCCGACAAACTGTTCAGCATCATCAGCGACCTCCTTTAGTGCGAGCCTGTCGGTCCAACTGCGATCTAATTCTGAGAGGTCGAGCCGGAGGGGACGGACGCCAGCTGAACTTGGACAGTTGCTTGATTACTTGACACCTCATGCGAGCCATTACTTCCATCTCACGTCTTTTTAAAAACAAGACTCCCTCGGCGCTCACGCCGCAGCTCTGAAGGTATTCACAAGGGTCACACCTCGCTCTTGTTCCCGTCGAGGTCGAACACACGTACAAAGCGAGTCGAGTCGATCCTCACAGGAAAGACGACGGCACCTGTCTTTTGTTCAGATGACCTGACGAGGACCTCCAGGTACCGGGAGGATTACGACTGCTCTGTGTCAGAATGAAGGCAGCGGGAAAGTAGCATCATGTAAAACCTTGAAGGGAAGCGGTTGAGGTGGATGGAGAGGTCGACGAAGTCTGTTTGAGACGGGAGAACGCTGTCGGTTTCCTGTTTCCTACCAACGGCGAACGCTGTTTTCTGTAAACCCTGACCTGGATCGTTCTTTCACCTCAACCACGTTTCTGTGCCTGTGCCAAACCAAACTTCACCAAACCACAGCGGTGACGGATCTGAAGAAAAGTCAGATGAATCATTTTTGTAACAGTCAGTCAACGGCTTTGGAAAAGCACAGACAACGTTACTGTGCAGATGGGGGAGTCAGATCTGGAGAGTAAAGTTCAAACGTGTTGTTTAGTTTGGAAGATTTTTCTTTTCTTGGTTCAAACCACTTCTTCAGTGTCCATGCACGTGTTCAGTGCGTTCAATATCCTGCCTTTCAACCCTCCTGCATGACCCTCCTCAATGTATAGTTCGCAAACTTCGAAGCTTCTGCCTCCGCTCCTCCTGCGGTGGTCGGCCTCACCCTCCGAGCTCCATTGATGCTTCTATTAATATCGTTGCGATCGTTCAGCGTGGAAATATGGTTTTAATGTTGTTGGAGTCCGTCGGCTCTCCACTTTATGTCTCATATTCTTGTGAGATCGTACGTGACTCTCCGCCTCTAAAATCTGGTAAAAGTAGAGTGACAGACGACACGACAACTCGTGATCTAAGATGTTGTTTTATGAAGCTGTAGACTTCACGATTCATCCACATCAGTAAAGGTTTGTTTTCACCAAAATATTTGAAGAAATTCAAAAACCAGCATTTGGGCCAAATTAGCTGTTTGCACAGTGAGAGGCGTCGTTATAGAAAGAGCTGAGACTGTTCTGAAAACTGTGATATAAAAGACTGGAGTATTATGTTACATGCAAATGGAGAAAATGCCCTCAGAGGGTTTCAACTCGCTCCAAGTTCCTAGGCCACTTTGTCTGTGCGGTATCTTCGTTTCCATTCAACCTCCGCTGCACTCGCAACACGACGGCAGGTGATTCTCCATTACCGACTTCTTACATGTGGCATGATATGATATAACACAGAATACACACGATATAACACCATAACAAGACCCCACGCCTGTTTTGCTGATTTCTCTGCATCCTACCCAAACGTCTGACACACATCCACCTGGACTCCAGTCGTCAGATACAGAATAACATCAAATACAAACAGAACCTCAGCACCCTCCACTAAGTCTTTATATTAGAACATATATAACATGCAATGACAACACCATTACCAAATTAAATATGTGTCTAAGAGGCTCTTACACCTCCTGTTGTTGGCTTCTCTGGTTAATCAGGTGCTGCACAAAAACAAAATGGAGAAAAGGGAGGCAGCGAGGAGGAGGAGGAGGAGGAGGAGGGGGAGGAGGACAAACTGGAAGTCTTTTCAGAGTGGACCGAGCAGAACGGGTTAAAACGGTGAGATGGAGATATGGTATGAGTCTGGACTTGAGGTGGCAGAGTCACTGTGCTGCCGAGGTGATGATATCTCCGAGTCATCTGAGGTATGTCAGGTATATCTGTGGGCGAGCAGTGTGGCTATAGGGTACGTCCCATTCCTCTGCCATGTGTCAGGAGTGTGTGTGTGTGTGTGTGTGTGTGTGTGTGTGTGTGTGTGTGTGTGTGTGTGTGTGTGTGCATACTGTGGATTCCTGGCGTGCAGGTTGCATGTGGGAGCAGAGAGAAAGCACCTGGCTGAGAGGTGAGTCACAGACGCAGGTAATCGCTCTGACATTTAATTCTAATGAAGTACTTAGAAGATAATGGTACCTGTTGGCATTAGCGGATATGCGCACACACACACACGTACACACACACAAACACACATAAAAAGCCCTCCTCAACACTCACCGCAGTAAAAACCTGTGCTTAAGACCCTGACTCATACGCATTAAGGCAGAGAGTGCGGAGGAGGAGGGAGAAGTGTATCGAGGCCCCAGACAAGACGACAGTCAAAAGGACACTTACACAGCTAAACAGTGGCAGCGCTAACAGGAGGCAGGCGGCGGGGACGGAGGGGGGGTAAAGAGGTGACTAATGCAGGAGATGCTGATCAGCTTACTTGAAAACACTGAGTCTGAGGAGTTGGAGAGAAAAGGAAAGTGAGTTGATAGTTGGTGCAGCAGCAGGAGAAGAAGAAGAAGCAGCAGCAGGAGGAGGAGGAGCAGAAAAATCTCAAATTAACTATTTCACTGTGGAGGAAGAGGGGAAATATTCTCACAAGTAATATTGTAGTCAAACACAGAGTTTCCACCCGCTCTCTGATTGCACTGCATTTATTCGCAAAAGGTGAAGGGTGAGATGCAGTAAATTGAAATGGGGCTTTCTCAGTTGCCAGTCTGTGTATTTGCATGTACCATAATAATAATACAGTCATGCGTGTGTGTGTATGTGTGTGTGTGTGTGTGTGTGTGTGTGTGTGTGTGTGTGTAGAGCTCATCAGCATGTTTAAGGTCACATCTGATGTCACTGTGTTTCCCCTCAGTGAAAGGGTTGACTGCTGGTTGCAGTTCGTCCCTGACTCACTGCGGTTTCCCTCTATCAGATATAACCATGTGTGTGTGTGTGTGTGTGTGTGTGTGTGTGTGTGTGTGTGAGAGTGTGAGAGACAGAGAGAGAGAGAGAGAGAGAGAGAGAGAGTGACAGAGAGAGAGAGAGAGAGTGACCAAAGGAGTGAGAGTTTTCAGTTTAGCGATGTGACTCAGACGTCGGCGTCTTCGTCGTAAATGGCGGGGTAAATGTTAGGACTCTGGGTCACCCCTGCAGCCACAGAGATCACACCCCCCCCCCCCCCTCCCCTCCTCATTTTGCTTTTCAGATTTCTTCTTCTTCTTCTTGTGCCCACACACACACCATATAACACACAGTACAAAAGCCCTCATTTATTTAACCTCTGTCAGAGTTTTGATGTTTTTGACACACTGTAAAACGCCCATGTGGTTTTGGGAAATTCTGCCTTTGAATTTCTTGCTCTTTTGTTCTGTTTCCCCCACCACCACCCCACAAGAACACTCACTATTTGCTGATTGTCAGCTTGTGCAGCGACTACAATGACTTCATGAGTGACTGTGATTGTGTATTAAAGAGACTAAGAGAAAAAGAGAAAGAGCGAGAGACCGGGAGAAAAATGAGTGTTTGATAAAGAAATCAGCTGCGGGCGACCAGCCGGCACAAAGCCCTTGAAATTTCTCTTGTTGCTCCGGTAACAGCAAGGACAGATTCAGGTGAGTATCAATGCAACAAAATAAAATGAAAAATTTCTGCAAACAAACTATACATGCATTTTCCTTTTGTATCCTTTAGTGAGAATCAGTGAATCTGTCTTTGTCAAGCGGCGGCAGCGGGTCCTGACCCTCGTCTCTCTCGGTTAATACGGCGCGTTACTCGGCGGCGTTTTTGTTTCTGCGCGTCATTCAGCCGAGCCTTTAACTGCTGCAGAAAGCCCGGCCTCACTCCTTTCACTCCTCTACAGTGGTCTGCCCTCGCTAATGTGCACCGCTCCTGCACAACTTTTTATTTTCATCATCATTTTCTATGACAGTGTAGCATTAGCGGCCCTCGCTGTCAACACATCTTTTCTTTATTTGGGAACTTTCTTTTGATTGCGCCCCCCCCTCCCCCTTCCCTCCCCCCTCCCTATTAAGTACATCCTTGTATCTCCATTAAACATGATGCTTTTCATCGGATTGAAAACCGACAGTCCCTTTCACCAGGTTGTCACGCCCTCGTCATTGTGCTGCTATTTGACAATGAATCCGGCGGCTGGAAAAAATAAAAAAATAAATAAAATCTTGGAAACTGACAGTCACTTCTCAGGCGTGGACCTTTTTTAAACAATGTTTGAATTTTACTTTCAAATGAATATGTTTTTATTTATATATTTATGTATTTGTGTGTGAGTGTGTGTGTGTGTGTGTGAGTGAGAGAGAGAGAGAGAGAGAGTGTGTGTGTGTGTGTGTGTGTGTGTGTGTGTGTGTGAGAGTGTGTGTGAGAGTGTGTGAGTGGTGGAGGTGAAACCCATTATAAGATGTGTCGGCGGAGAGAGGAGAGAGAGAGCGAGTGAGGGGGGGAGAGTGGCTCTGTGGCGTTCGATGAGTGGGCTGCCGTGCATTCTTTTAGCCTTATTCACTCAGTTAGCGTGGGCGGCTAATTCGTGTTTGCATTCACCAGGTTTACCTAAGGGGGGAAATGTTTTATTATATGCTGTCTTTGAAATTGATGATTAATTGTACCGGACTTGGATCTAAGGGCTGCAGGGTTCTGGGGTGACAGTGTTGCTAAAGGAAAAAACAGGAAGAGGATCTGTGCCGCTACAGTCCGTCAGGCTGCAGCTGCTGTAACATACTGTGTGTTTTATTCCATCATCTGAATCTCTCAAACAGAAACACAAAGAGCAGAGGAGAGCAATACAGATATGGCCTTGGGAACCCAGGAGAAAAGAACACATCGAGTTCTTAAGAAACGGAGGGAGAGAGTGATTGAGAGGCAATAAGACAGTTGCAAAAAAAAAAAAAAAAACCTAAGAAAGAAGTGCATTCTCGGTACATGAGTCACTTCTGAGTGAAAGCTTTGTAATTTAAGCCGAACACAGTGAAGGAGAAAGAGAAAGAGAGACGGATGGATGGGAGCGTGTAGACATCATCCATCACAAAAACATCACCAGCGTTAACCACAGCTCAGTAGGTGGGTTCAATCAAGTCGGTGGGCGGACCCGATGTGGCAACACTTATCCAGTCCGACTCTCAGTAATTACACACCGAGCGGCCGACAGCGAGCGCAGGTAGAGAACTCCACACTTCAACTTCCTGCTGGCATTGTGTGATCCAAGGACACACACACACTTTACCTGACATCCTCATCATTCACTTTATGTCCTCGTCTTTGTCAACAGTTCACGCTGTGGATCAAAGATCAATATATATATATATATATATATATATATATATATATATATATATATATATATATACTTATATATACATATATATATACTTATCTATACATATATATAGGTCCAGGACCATGACACAAACCACAAATCCAAATAAACTCATTTTGCCGACCACAGCTCTGTTCTCTGTTGTCAGCAGAGGGAAGACGAGCTTCCTACAATCTCCATTTAAGTCACGACCACAAATGTCCAATCAAAGATGGCGCCGGTTTTCCTTTTCCTCACCCACAGAATGGAGAGCTGTGTGCTCACTGCTGCCACCGGTGGCGAGAGGCGGTGTTGCGACGGTACCGTACAGTACATCTCTCAGGTTTCCTCTGATAATCATTCATCATAACACGTACTACAGTCACAGATCAGGAAAACACTGAACAAAAGGTTAAACATTCACTTTCAACAACTCAACAGCTGGAGAAAGTTTAACAGACATCACAACAAGTTTGGAGCCAGTCCTGGTCTGATATGAAATGTCAACAATTATGACTTAAAGTTTTTATGAATCAATAATAAAATTATGAACTTAAATTGTCCATATGTGCATATTCATGGGATCAGGATTTTTTAATGTGAGAAGAAGGAGATGCAATTTTTAAAAAATTCTCTGTCATTGAACTTTAACTGGTTTATTTATATATATATATTATATATATATATATATATATATATATATATATATATATATTATATATATATATATATACTTATCTATACATATATATAGGTCCAGGACCATGACACAAACCACAAATCCAAATAAACTCATTTTGCCGACCACAGCTCTGTTCTCTGTTGTCAGCAGAGGGAAGACGAGCTTCCTACAATCTCCATTTAAGTCACGACCACAAATGTCCAATCAAAGATGGCGCCGGTTTTCCTTTTCCTCACCCACAGAATGGAGAGCTGTGTGCTCACTGCTGCCACCGGTGGCGAGAGGCGGTGTTGCGACGGTACCGTACAGTACATCTCTCAGGTTTCCTCTGATAATCATTCATCATAACACGTACTACAGTCACAGATCAGGAAACACTGAACAAAAGGTTAAACATTCACTTTCAACAACTCAACAGCTGGAGAAAGTTTAACAGACATCACAACAAGTTTGGAGCCAGTCCTGGTCTGATATGAAATGTCAACAATTGTGACTTAAAGTTTTTATGAATCAATAATAAAATTATGAACTTAAATTGTCCATATGTGCATATTCATGGGATCAGGATTCTTTAATGTGAGAAGAAGGAGATGCAATTTAAAAAAAATTCTCTGTCATTGAACTTTAACTGGTTTATTTATATATATATAAGTATTTTTTTACATGTTAAAACAGGATCGTTAACGGATGATTAAACCATGTGCAGACACTTTGGTTATGAGTCCTATTCTGATAACATCAGCGACATGATGAGATCCTGACGAACCTGGCTGTGAATATCGACTCGCCTCAGCTGAATGTGTCGACTCAGTGTTATTGTTGCACATCCTGTGTCTCACTCTAATACTTTATCCTACATCATCGTCGTCTTTATCTGTCTTTGACTTACAAAGTGCTGCACGAATCTACAGAAGGAAACACAGGAGCAGACACAGATCAGAAACCTGCACCAGGTGTTTAAATGCTGCGATGTCACAGTGTCGCCCAGAGAAATCCAGCTTCTCTCAAAACTGGGATCTAGGCTCATCCTGTTTATATTTGTACATGTTCAATACCCAAGATAAATGCAAATAAGAAGATTCTGAGTTGACTTGAAGAGCCGCTGGTGGAGCAAGTGATAAAGGAGGGGAAACTAATATCTAATATATCTAATCAGCTTCCGATCTTATTGCTAAGCTACGCTAAACACATCTCAGTGTTATCTCGCATGAAGATGAGACTGATCTTCACATGTTGCTCTGTGTGTATTCAGAAACTGAGCCTTAAAACCAGCCGTCAGGACTTCTGGAACTTTGTGATGTCACAACAAAGCAGTCACCAAGCCCCGCCCACCTGGACCCACCATCCAAACCTTGCAGGACTTGGTTTCTCTGAGTGTTTCTACCTGAAATCTGCTTTATTTTTATTGGATCACTCAGAAAACAGTCAGCCAATCAGAAGAGAGGCTCAGAGCTTCCTCTCTTCTGATTGGCTCACCGACCTGTTGTTACTAGAGCTCCAGAGAGAAGCCTGAGAGAGGAGATGTGAAACTACACTGATGGTTTTTATATCTTCTTATGAATCAACACTTCAAATAAAACACAGAAGAAGAAGAAAATACGGAGCTTTAAATTCACCCGTCGACCATGTGATCATGTTCTACCAATGAGGTGAAACTACCAGGTCAGCTGACAGACACGTACAGAAGCAAATGTTTCTCCTCTAAATCATCATATTTTACTCTGTTATTTCCCTCGGTGACTCAACACAAATGTTTCATCACTTGCTGTATGTATGTTCAATATATAAATATATATATTATTATTAACTGTGAGGTGTTATCTGGTGTTTTTGTTGCTCTGTATCTGCTGACGTCAGGACTTCACCATCAAAGGCCTGAACACTCAGAATCGGCCCGAGGTGGTCGAATCTGTTGGATCCACGTGGCCGACTGTACATGAGTCATGTGGTATTTACCCTGACCTGCCTCCAGTCCTGCCTCCTCTCTGACCAACAGCTACTATTTAATTCACTGTGGTCTGGATGATGACAGTGTCCTGGTTACACGCGCGCGCACACACGTGCACGGACCTGCACGTGTTCTTAAATGCAGCCCGTCGACTTGACAGCTGGTGTTTTCAATGACATGGTCAGTAGGCCTTTGTGTGTTTTTTTTTTTGTTTTTCTTTCTCCTCCTTCATCTTGAGGAAGAAAAGAAAAAAAAAAAACAGAGACACATGTTGTGAGTCACCGCAGTGTGTCATGATGATCCGTCAGAGAGGACGGCGTCCTGTGTTGGCGGCGGCGATGCGATCCCACAAGCGACAGATCGCTGCCTACTGACAGGGCAGAAACACAAGAGAGAGACACATGTGCTCGCCTCTGAACGTCCCGTTACGTGTGAAGACGTGTCGCGTTCAGAGATTTGTTCACCTGATCTGCATCGATCTGTCTGTCTACGGTGGCGGAGGAAGAACTCACATCTCCTACTTTAAGTGACAGTAATCAATATATTTATAATATCAATGCATTAAATGACAGAGTGAAAACAGTGGTCACAACAGTGATGAACCCACAGAGTTATCAGCTGCATCAGTGGAGGTGGATTAATGCTTGGAGTCATTGATCGGCGGTGGTTAACACTGGTGTCTGCGGCTGAGAGAAGCTGTGTGTGTAGTGAAGCCCCGCCTCCCACCGACAGGACGCCAAAACACAACAACACGTCGGTCATGTGAAACTTTTACAAAGTGATAGACTGATAGAACGTACGCCATCTGCAACCATGACAAACATGATCGGTGTCGTCTGATCTCACTCATAGATGATCAATATCAGTATTGGCGGCAAAAAAAACAGCAGCATCATGTCTGTGTGATATTGAGATTCAGACACAGAAAGTGTAAATATTATTGACTCCTGATGAATTTGAATGAAGTGGCTCCATTTAAACCCCAGTAAACATTTATTACTCATTCATGTAGCACATGCAGCTAACATGCTAACCTCTGTGTTAAAGTCTGAAGGTTGCTAAGTTAGCACCAACTGATCGCTCTTTATTTTACCCGTAATTAGAACCTAATCATACAGGGGAGATTATTTATTCTTTCTTTCTTTCTGTCTTTCCATCTATCTATCTTTCTATCTATCTGCTGCATGGCTGATTTTTCTTTTTAGCTCCAATAAACATAATTTCATCCAGACGAAGAAAGTTTTTCTTTCCTTGAAAACAAATGTTGTAACAAATGGCGGTGCAGCTGCCTCCACGCCGCGGGTCTGCCCGTCAGAGACTGAGCAGCAGAGTGACAGTTCAGATACATTACTGTTCAGCACAACCAATTAAAAACTTTCTAACAATTTAAACACCGTGCCATATTGCCGTTCTTTGACAGACCCTTATTAATTACTGTAATCACGGGGCTCATGTGTGAAGTTTAGGAGAAAGAACTGAAAACTCTCTGGGTTGAAAACGAGGTTTTTGTTACAGGTGAGCTGGCTACTGTGTCTGCACACCACGCCGTAAAGCACACACACATTCACACAGCGTTTCTGAGAGTCTGCTATGCAAAGCATGTTGACGTTGCTCCCAGACAGAGCACACAATGACACTGAGGCTTAAGACGGATTGCGGTGATTGTCAGCGGAGTGGAAACAGTTATTATCCCCTAACTGAACCTCTTACTTTCCCTATAACTCAAACTGTGTCACTGAAACCAATGCATAGAAAGCAATACACGCTGGAGCTGAGGTGTCATGAAATCTATCACCGACTTCCTGGTAAAGGTCTTAAGTTCTTATTTGAGGGGGGTTCCCGCTGAGATCCACAATGCAGCTCTGAATGAAAACAGAATAGGATTCTATTTCTAACCCCAATCCTGACCAACAATCAGCACAGCGGCGTTCGCAGGACTTCACCCGACAGCGGAAGGAACCCGACCCGGTTTTGAGACGAGGGAATTCCCTAATATGGAAATGTGACACCTGTGCCAGAAAGTCTCGGGAACTAAAGGTGAAATAAAGTCATATTTCCAAAGGGGCGCACACGCACACGCACACAGTGAGCATGTGCGTGACTTACAGTCATCATTACCCAATCCTTCGCAAGTCGGTCCAAGTGTGTGACAAGGCAGAAGTGTAAGCTCCTGGCTGAAGTCCACCGTCAGCACCCGCCCGCTACAGTAGCAGCGCGGTCCCCGGATCCGGCGGCCGCCTTTGATCTGCTACCAGTGAAACCATATCAAAGGACACACAGGTGATAAAGCAGCGCACAGTCATGTTCCTCCCCTCCCAGTCTTCTCGTCTTCCCCCTTATCAGCGTGGCCTACATCACACAGCTTTGAGGTCATGTACTGTGTGAACAAGCCCACGCATGGCGCTTTAAAGTCCTGCCTAATGTGAGGAAAACGTGTGTGTGTGTGTGTGTGTGTGTGTGTGTGTGTGTGTAGAGCAGCGTATTAAAGCGCATACTTGTTCTGGGCGGAATGTCCTTGAGTGTGATCTTTATTCATTAGCTCGTTATAAGTCGTAATAATTAAGATTATAACCGTCACAGCCTGCTCCCTCCTCTCCCTGCCCTCCAACATGAATGGATAAGATCATGTGAAAGGCACTTTTATGTAACGTAAGCACAAGCCGTTTTCACTCGCTGGCATGGCACCCTATCGCTGATAAGGATCGAGACATCTAATGTTTTTCACGGGGGTAACTTAGCAACCCGAGCGCCGGGAACAGTAGGGCCGAGGATTTGAGGCTGCAGCTAAAAGTTCGACCGTCTAATTGCTGACATCAAAGTGGACTTTCACAAGCCATGTGACATCACCCCTGCGGTACACTGGTCACACGCAGATGGTATTGACCTAAGCTACATAACCTCCAAGCACTTGAGGCCAAAATAACAGAGCAGCCTGTCCTGAGCACGGCTGGAGTATGACACAATAATCTGCTGTGAGCTCAGGAAACACGCATTTATTTATCCTCACCTCTCCCAGATTCATTAACTACATCAAATTATATAAACGATAAGTGGTAAGCGGAGTGAAAAGAAGAATTACAGCTGAGAAAGAAAAAATAAATGAAATTTTAACTCCAGCTTTATCAGGGTGGTAATCTTTATGTCTTTAAACCCACTGCCTTTCAAGGCAGGACCTTGAAAACATGAGTGTCTTGAAAGGCCTTTTTCTAAGGCACAAGGTCTCTCTCTGCCACGGTTTTGTGTCGTGGAGAAAAGCGGTGATGGGAGAGGGAATGCTTCAGCTTTCTCCTTTAAAAGAAAGTCACATATTTCTAAATGAAAGGCCTTTTGCAACAAGGCTGCAATCATGTTTCTCTGAAAAGGCTGTCTGCCCTTTGACCTCAGATATCTCTTATAGGCAAGAAAGGGAAGGGAATGAGAAAAAGCATATTGACAACCTTTTCCTCAACTCCTTTTTTTTTCTTTTCTTCCTAATATGGAACCTCCAACTCTCTGTGCTCCTTCACATTTCGAGGTCGTGTCAACGTTTATCAGTGTATCCATCCATTATCCATCCGGCCATCCATCCTCCTCAGGTATTTGAGCAGGAATTAGCTGGTAATGCCAAAGCATTGTTTCCCACGCCGAACAGCTAGGGGTTAACAGAGGAGCGTAGGAGTAGTTTCGATCCGTCAGGTAGGTCAGGTTTCTCTTAACATGACTGCATACCTGCGTGAAACTGTGTGTATGTGTCTCTGTGTGCGTCCGCATGTGTGTGCATGCATTTGCATGCTTGTATTGAGACACCTAAAAAAAAAAAAAAAAAAAAAAGAAAAGAATAGGAGGAAAAGAATCCAATCATTCTTGATATGGCCAGCCCAGACAGCAAACACAACCAGGCAGCCAATCAGATCTCTGCGCCTGTACCAGCACCTTGTTCACAGATTCACCTCATATAGGAGCCTGTGAGTCCTCAGTGACCCCCCCCCCCCAAAAGAAATAAATACTCGGCTAAGAGAGATGAAGTGTCGGCAGAGTCGCTGGTAAAGATCCGACAGGAACAGAGAGAACAGGTTGATATAAGAAAGTTTATGAGCATGAAAATTAACTCCTGACTTTGGAAAAAGATCTGCATCTCACAGTCTGCATCAACAGAAACCTGATGCAAGTGAAAGCTCTGGAAAAGATAGTAAGTGGACCTTGAGTTATTAGTTTTTTTGTCTCAGTGTAGTTTTACATCTCCTCTCTCAGGCTTCTCTCTGCAGCTCTAGTAACAACAGGTCGGTGAGCCAATCAGAAGAGAGGAGGCTCTGAGCCTCTCTTCTGATTGGCTGACTGTTTTCTGAGTGATCCAATAAAAATAAAGCAGATTTCAGGTAAAAACACTCAGAGAAACCAAATCCTGCAAGGTTTGGATGGTGGGTCCAGGTGGGCGGGGCTTGGTGACTGCTTTGTTGTGACATCACAAAGTTCCAGAAGTCCTGACGGCTGGTTTTAAGGCTCAGTTTCTGAATACAGGCTGTGTGCATTTCTCTGTGGACTGAGGCTTTGATACTTTCACAGTATTAATATAGAAGCTAGAGCTGATCTATAATCACACTACACATGGACACAGACCTTTACACTGGAGGAGCTTTAATGTTCTACCAAATAGAGCGGGAGCAAATCTCTATTAATATTAATGTCCACATGGGAGTTATATTTCAGTGTCCACATACTTTTGTCCACACTTGTACCTCAACTGCAGCCCCTTGTAGTAAAACAGGTCGGGCTTCGCTGCACACACAGAGGCATGAGCAGAAGAGTGAGAGATACTTTGAGTGTTGAGTGTTGTTGTGTTTTTTAAACTTTAACACACACACACACACACACACACACACACACACACACACACACACATAATGACAAGTGCTCATTCACACCGAGTCATCTTTTGTTTATGTTTTCAGCTTCTGAAAATGTATCAGGCAGCGTCTCTGAAAGGCAGCGTGCATTATGAAGCATCCTTGCTCTGTTGCCATGCTTTTGTGCAAGGACAGTTTGAGTACCTGCAATCAGCCAGACGCACTCAGGCGCTGCTCTTTGTCTCACGCACACACGCACACACACACACAGAAGACATGCTAACTGGAAGGTGTCTATCTTAAAACCTGACTTGTCTTTGCAGTAGACGACAAACAAACGGATAACTTCACTTTTTATTCCTCCGCGCCGACGACAGTCAGAGCGGCAGCCATATTGTTTTGTTCAGGACGTCTGTCCGTCTCGTTCTCGAAGACATGATATCTGAGTAACACATTGACGGAACTTATTCAAACATTCACTTGGACTCAAAACATGAACTGATTCGATTTTGGGGATTAAAGGTGAAAGGTCACAGGCATTGTGACATCACAAAACACAGTTTTGGCCTTGTGAACGCAATATCTCTGTAACGCCTTGAGAGAACCTCTTCAAACTTGGTAAAAACATTCACGTAGACTCAAGGAAAAACAGATTCGAATTTTGTGTCTAAAGGTCAAAGTTCGAAGATCAAGGTCAAGGTGACCTCACAGAATGCAGTTTTGGCCTAATATCCTAAAATATCTCCAGAACTCCTTGAAGGAACTTAAGCACAAGCACAAACTGATTAGATGTTGGTGGTCAAAGGTCAAAGGTCAAGGTCACAGTGAACTCAGAAAACACTTTTTAGCACAAAGACATTTTAAGACAATTTCACACATAGGGTAAATATTTTATCTGACTCTGGATAAACAGGGATGTGACCTGGAACTAGTGCGAGTGGCGGAGGGATACGACCATGAGGAGGTGAGTCTAGTTTTCCTGCAGGTCTAATTTATTACAGGCCTGAATGATCAATAATTTACCATGCAAATCTAATCAATAGCATTCCACAGAGTTACCGTCACTCCGCTCCGCAGACAGTTTTGGAGGTGAATGACATCATGAATACATTTTGAAGCGTGACAACCCAACGCTGGATTAAATGAGTTATTAACACAGACATTTTTTTTGCAACACACACACACACACACACACACACACACACACACACACACACACACACACACACTCACACACACACACACACACACACACACCTTGTTTAATCCCTTTCATGGCGGGTGGCTGTGCAGGCGGATGCTGTTTAAACACAGCGGGCCCTTGATGTGGGGCCTCCAGGGGCCAGGGGTTTGTGTGTGTGTCTTTCACCCTGGATGTGTGTGTGTCTCCCAGCTCTCTGGCCATGGGAACAATGGTCCTTTAGAATGTGAGGTTACTGGTGCGCTGACCCCTGGCAAATAAGAGCCATGTTCTGGCATTCCAGGCCTGATTGGCACTTTGAGCCCGCAGAGAGCTCAAAGGAGACACAGGAAATGTGACCAGTGTAATTGGTTATATATTAGCGGAGCATTCTCCCCCCGTTTAAATGATGGAACATTCTTCAGTGACACTTAGGTGGATGGGGCTGGGATTCCACCAGCAGTTACGGGAGGGGGGGGGGGGCAAACAAGGGGAGGAGGGAGGAAGAAGACGGAGGTAAATAAAGGGCAAGAGAGATAAAGATTTAAAAGATTTGTTCCGATCGTCTTCAGACTGAGCGGCTGGGGGTGGGGTCATCTCATGTGCACCCTGTGTATTTACCCCTGTGGTGGTGAATGGGGCTGTCAGGTCATGATATGTTCAGCACTCTCCCTCTGAAGTGTGGCGAGCCCCCTCCCTCCCTCTCGCTCTCCCCCACACAACCACATTGAAGGCCAAATCAGTAGCTTGACCTTTGACCTGGGGTGCCTGGTCGCAGTTCATGAAGGCTCCATAATCACACTCCCATGTGTCCGCTGATGTATTGTGTCGTCTTGCGTCGCCCACGTTCTGCGTCCGCACTGAAGGAGGTGCGTGTCACAGTAAAAGCCCCGATATGAGGCTGTGAAAGCGGCTCAGAGGAAAAGCCCGAGCACGGATCTGTAGGCCGGCGTCAGAGGAGTGAGTTATTATCCCCCGAGGCTCGGCCAGGGGAAGCTTCAGGGGCGGCGGCAGACCCACAGCACCGCCCTGCATTCCTTCCTTATACAATGAGCATGAGGATGGAGCGGGTACCGGTGGGTGCTAATATGTGCTCACTAAAGAGATCTTATCTGCGCACGGTCCTTTCAAAACAAAATGCTTGTTGGGTAGTTTAGATAACATTAGTCTGGCATCTGGCAGAAACCCCCACAGCACACACACACACACACACACACACACACACACACACACACACACACACACACACACACACACACACACACACACCTTGGTACGTGGCCTTAAGGTAAATGCAAAACACACAGATCGTGTTGTAAACTAACTGGAGGTTGTCGGTTTCTGTCAGTCAGCCCGTTAAACCCTACGAGAACCGTGAGAGCCCCCCGCCCCCCCCCCCCCCACACACACACACACACTCACACACACACACACACACACACACACTCACACACACACACACTCCACACAGAGAACACGTTTGGTTCTCCTGAAGTTCAAACAGTCGACGCTGATGTAAAACTAAAACCTACCTCTCATCATTAATCTGGACGACGGGAGTTTAAGAAGATGAAACGATCAAGTCACGAGATACGATTCCTCTGAAAGTCAAATACTGATCGTCGCTGTTCGACTCCCACTCCACATCTAAACCTTCAGACTGATTTTATCGCTGGTGTTGGTTGAGATTAAAAAACATCGTCTTCTCGATCGAGATCTGCAACAGCATCTCACATTCAAACCCACATGTGAGTGTATTATTATCCTGCACAAACAGGCTTATTTTAACAGTTCCACCACATACTTCTGCTATTCTATAAACACTGTCCTCATTCAAACCATGACTCTCACCTCCTTCCCCCATCAGCACCTTCTTCTGTTGTGTGTAAATGTAAAGAGGGTGAGTTGATTCATATCCTGGTGGTTCGTCGTCCCCCCCCCCCCCCGAGAACCGAGGAGCATTCCTTTGCATTCCACGCTGAGGTGAACACGGGGCTGAGAGGACGAGACAGACATGTCTGTGGACGTCAGTGACTCACTGTCAAACCACCGAGATCATCTGTCTCTGTTCAAAGCTGCCGCCACGGGCGCCGCAGCAGGAAGCTCGGACCGGCAAGAGGACTTTCAGAAAACCGCTGTATTTTAAATGAGGGGTAAAAAGAAAAACGCAGCGTGGTGAGATCCGTTGAAAGTATTGATCCGGCTGAATGAGGCTTGAGGAAAAGCTTCAGGCCTCCAGATCAATCAGGTTGATCTGACTGGGTCAAGAAAAGATGACGACTGACCGGAAGATTTCTCTCTCTCACACACACACACACACACACACACACACACACACACACACACACACACACACACACACACACACACACACACACGGAACCAAAGAAGAAAAAAACGGTGAATAAAAACACACTCGCAAACACAGACACAGGGATTACACAGGCATTTAACAAGCTCTTTGTGCAGGTCAAAGTTGACTGCAGGCCCCTCAGGGAAAAGGAGGGGGGGCTGCTGGAGGGGCAACAGAAAGGAGAGCTGGGGAATGCAGGGGTACAGGGGCAACAGACAGAGACACTGACTGAAACAAATAAATCCCACACAGACATGACGGATGGATTTCATCCGTCTTTTTCGTAACATCTTTAAAATACCCGACTAACTAAAGAACCAGCGTGCATTTTATTTTGAAAAATGAAAAGATTTTCATTGGTTTGAAGGAGGAAAACGTCTCTTATCCACAAACACATCTGAGAGGGATCAGGTAAAAAATGCAGCGGGGTAATCATGTCACGTTTCATCCTGTCACAGCAGCTTTAAAGAGGCAGAGATAAGACGGAGAGCAGATCCATTTAATGCTCCCGAACTGTGTAATAGACTGTCAGAGAGCGGCGCAGGGGTGAGGACCACCCATGAACCTTAACCCCACAGGGTCTGGGGATTATTTTAAGGATGTGGCAATAAAGATTAATTTAATAGGAGAAAACGCAAATCTACTCTAATAATTAATTCTGACACATATGCTTTAATTTTCTGCTTTTAATTCCTTGTGAAATATTCATTTTATCAGCGTTCATGCTTCCTCTGATCTAACAAAATAAGTTCTACAACAAAATTTAACGTGTGAGGATCTCCTTCACAGAACCTCTGTGTGGTATTTTTACAATAAACTCCTGATTTATGAGAACCTGACAAAGGCGCTCCACTTTTAGACGACTGAGGAGCTCTCTCAAGGACGCGCAGAATTATAAACCACAGTCCAATGAATAACAGACCTTTGAGGCATGACTAATCTATTTCTCCCACTGTACAAAATCTCACGGCGCTGTACCTTTTGGAGACGAGACGGCTTCACTGCACTCTCAGAAACACGCAGACGTGCAGCAACAAGGAGCAGGTTAATTTGTGGAGTCTGAAGGAATGATTTGTGCTCACTTTTAAAAACGCTTTACAGCTGCAAAGCTCAAACTCTCAGAGCCCCCGTCATGTCAACAGCAAAATTACAATTTAACAGTCAAACGCAGCTGAAAGAGCATCCTGAAATTATCTTGATAATTACCCAGGTTAGGATTTAAGGAGGTCTTTCTGTCTCGCAGCTACTTCACAGGTCACTCCAGGTCAAGGAGGAATTACTGGACCAACAGCTCCCTCTAGTGTCGGCCTGCTGTTAAAGGCAGTCATGTTAGAGGAGTGTGACTCTCGCTGCGACCAGGAGGCGGCACGCTGCTCACAGGACATGACGAACAGACAAACTGAAACTTTAAACCCCAGTGATGGAGTCAAAGCTGCAACAGCAGCAGCTGTGTGTTTGCTAACTGCGGCCCATAGATGGCGGTGTTGCATATTTTACTCAGACGTAACACACACGCCACTGCCATGAGCAAGAAGACACGTGTAAATAGATGTGAATAAATAAAAACAGTGTGTGTCCCCGGGGATCTGCTCTGCATTTGTGCAGCTGCTGCGACTCATGTTGAGATTTAGTGGATAAACAACAGGTGTGGATGACCAGGTGTGACCATGAGTGAAGAGCATTTACCTGCAGATCAACGGTGTTCGTCATTATTTATGCATGCAGTATGTGTGGTGTGGGTGCTTTCACTTGTGTGTGTTTACTTCAGTGTGTGTGTGTGTGTGTGTGTGTGTGTGTGTGTGTGTGTATATCCAGTGTAGGACTATACACAGACACACACACGTTATTTTTCTCTGTGGCTCTTCACAGCTTTATTTTGAACCTGTTCTGACCTCTGCGTCGGAGCGGTGCATTCCTGCGGCGATTGTGTCTGTGAAAAGAAAACAGTCTTCAAAAACCCGCTGCTCCTCGTCTTTGCTGGTGCTGAACCTCTGACATTTCAGCAGAAGCTCAGGTGTGTGTACGTGTGTGTGTGTTGTACTTGCTCGACTATTTCAAGAAAACAAACAGCCGGGGCAGATATTCTGGTGGACAAACGTGAAAGGATTTCATTATGCCCCGTCTCTAAAGGAGAGTTTCTACATTGTGTGAACTTTGATTTATTTCAGTTTTTACCAAACATCAACCTCCAGACTGAAACATGAAGCATCAACATGAAGAACCAGAAGCTGCAGTTCCTCTAACGACCACTAGAGTCTGGCTCCAACAGTGAGTCAGTCCCCATAGACTCCCATGTTAAAATGTCCAACTTTACAGCAGAAATAAACATGTTTACAGCCTGGTACAAAAACTGTTTTGGTCTCTAGAGTTAATTTCCTCCTTCATGACACCTGTTTATATAACTCACCTGTTTACATTTTATTAAGGACTAAAGCTATAGAGAATTGGGGGTGGAGTCAGAAACTGCCAAGATGGTGACGGTGGAGCAGCTCACTCTAAACTTCAGAGACCGTTCTTTAAAAACCTGAGGGCGACGTCACAGAACGACGTCCATCTTTAGCCACAGACTATACGTTCGACACTCAGGTAGCTCTTTAGCATGTTTAGCTTAGCAACATACAGTGCACCTTAAGTACACGGATGGTTCAACCAAAACAGTCAAAAAGTTGAGTGTAACGCAACCGGAGACACTTCCCTCCCTCAACAGTCGCCATCTTGGCTACGTAGTGGAACAAGAGGGACGAGACCACCAGCGTGCTTTCAAACTAGTGAAAACGGTGATCGAGGAAAGAGGATACGGCGCCGGCGGCGATCACCATCGTTTCCATGTAGCATGACACAGGGGCCACACTCAGGACAGTAAAACGTTCATTTTCATTCAAGTGAGCAAAGCAACCTGCAGGCGGGCGACAGACAGGGTCACTTCCCGCTGAAATCGAAGAAAAGACGTGACAGAGACAAGAGTTCACACTGCTGTTTGTTTCCACCTCTGGAGACAGATGTTGGTGAGTAAAGGAATGAAGTTTGATGCTGACTGGTCAGTAAACAGCTGTTAATGCTAATGTTAGCGATGTAGCAATAGCAAAATGTACAAACAGCGCTCTGCCACATCTGTCAACCCAAACTTATCTGTAACCTGCTGCTTCCAGCTTTTCTCACGATGATATCTAAATAATGTAATATTGATTTCTAGTTAATAATAAACATTTGATAATATGATGAGTTTGTTTATCCCTTCATCTTGTTCCCTTTTCACGCTCCACTGTCAATAAGCGTAGATAATATCGCCGTCGTGAATTGTTTTGGCCATGAAACTCGTGTAGTGAAAATCTGATATTGTGACGGACTGAAATCATTATATTAAAGCTACAAGAGGGAAAACACAAAGACAGGTCTTTAAACTGAAGGTGTTTCCAACAACAGACGTGGTGAGGACAGATTGAAGGCACCTTGAGGTGTTCGTGCCGAGCTAAACTAAAACATTCAGTCCACGGGCAGAACACACAAGACAGTTCCTCCGACAGTAAAAACACAGAAATTAAACTAATGCTTTTCATCTGATGCTGAGAGAGACAGACAAAAAAAATCTGAGTGTTCTTATATTATTCCCAGAAGTGAGGACGGGATTCAGGAAGCCAAAAAGATAGCACTAGCTAAACTTCAAAATAGTGCAGTGTGACAGAATTTGGCTTTAATCTGCAGAACAGCCGGAGTTCCTGACACGTTCCCATAAACAGAAATACGTTCTCGACGCAGCCTGTTCAGATAAAAGCAAACACCATTTGTTTTCTGCGTCTGTTTATGCTTTTGGAGGAACTATTATATAATGTACATAAGGCGATACCGTATTTGCTCTTTAGATGTGGAGGCGGCTGCAGGGAGGAATCAGAGCTTGTTTCAGCACTAACAGGAGAATAATGTCTGAGGCTGACAATGGGACGGTGCCAGGGAAGTGTCAGAGGGGATTACGGGTTCATTTTCTTATTAAAACACACACAAATCATATAAAATATTACACACAGACACATTTTATGTAGCTTTCTGTACTTTAATATCTGCTGTGACCCGTCAATATAAGTGTGATTTATAAAACAGAATTGCTTTGCCTCTTGGAAAATACTTGGCCAGTGTCAGTTACAACATCAGGTCTGTGGCTCCTGATCCGTGTCGCGCTGCAGGGTTCCAGGAAAACAAATGGTAGCTGTCATGAGGGCGCAGTAGCACTTCATAGCTTTGGGATGCAGTAATAGTTAGCTCGCCCCCCCAAGGTCTGCCTGTCTGAGAGTCCTGTATGTAAGGTGACGTCAGTGGAAACACTCGGAGGGAAGTGGCGGTCGACTGATTCAGCTCGGTCTCAGCCGGGTCGGGGGCGTCTCGTGGGACTGTGGCTGGGATTCCACAGGTACCAGGAAGTCTGCTCCATCACAGGAAGCAGGAAGCCTGTTACTCACATTAGCCACTGACGGATGTCACTGGTGTAGAAAAGCCTGGAGACAACAGCAGCAGACGGCCGGAGCAAAGAGAGAGACTCGGTGGTAAAGGAATACTAACTACTTCCCTGGCGTGTGATTTTCTGCACAGGGTTCACATTTTTCGGGTCAGGGCTTCTCCTCACGAAACAAACAGAACACCCAAATTCCTCCACCCCTTCCAAACAAGGAGGGCTTTTTGGAAAAGTACCGAGAGCCTTTTGGACACAGGCCTGCTTCAACCCACAATAGGGAGAAATAGCCCTGCTCTATGTTTAGCTGTGAGTTTGTTTTAACACATACAGTAAATGTGTGAATATGGTGTATACCTCGTCCAGGTTTGTTTTTGTAGGTTTTACACACGCAGTCCAGGTCCTGTTGATTCTGGACTGATATATTTAGCTCCTCGTCTTTGCAGACCGGGCTGTTGGCAAACCTGCGCTCGAATAGAGAGGCAAATGCAAGAAGCGTTTCAGGCCACAGCCTGCAGCTAGCAGCTCTGTGAGGCTGTCTTTAGGCACAGTGGTGCTTTGAGCCAAATGCTAACATCAGAATGCTAACAAGCTCACGTCGACAATGCAAACACGCTGATGTTTAGCAGGTTTAACACATACAGCTTGAGACTGACAGGAAGGCCACTAGTCTTGCAAACATACCATAGAAATCAAAATGTTTGAGGCGTACCATTTAGGCTTAGTCCTTACCGGAGAGGCGCGGGTTCGAGTCCGACAGGCCCACTTTCCTGTCTCTCTCCTACTGTAGCTAGAATAAAGGCCAAGACAAAAAAACTGATGACAGCGTTGGAGGAAACGTTGGAAGGATCTGCAACATTTTTATAATTTACTAGGCTCCGGTGATATCCGAATTTTAGTGTCTTGATACAGTCACACGCACAGGAGTATTGTATTTTATGTTTCAGGTATAATAAAATACAAAGACTGTGTAAAACTACAAAACAAACAAGAAAAAGAAAACTAGAATCACCTCCTCTCTCCTTCCAGAGTTACAGTGTTGAATAATGACCAGAAGCATTTTTACAGAACATTATGATGTCACAGTGAAGTTGACCTTTGACCTTTTGGATATAAAATGTCATCACAAAATTTTTTCCTTATTAACATTTGAGTTAAATTGAGTCATAATTAATGAATTAATATGTGAGTTAAAAAACATGCCTTGTAAGGTCACAGTGACCTTGACCTTTGGCCTTTGACCACCAAATTCTAACCAGTTTTTCCTGGAGTCCAAATGAATGTTTGTGCCCAAGCTGAAGAATTTCCCTCAAAGTGTTATGGCGATATGGTGTCCACAATAATGTGACGTACAGACGGACAGACAACCTGAAAACATGCCTCTGGCCCTGACCGTCGCCGGCGCAGAGGTATAAAAATTATTATGAACTAGATTCACCTTCTCGTGGTTGTATCCCTCCGCCACTCGGACTAGTTTCAGGTTCCAGTGTGACGCAGAGTGACACGAACATTTCACGACAAAATCTAATCAGTTCATGCAAGATGCAAAAGGATTCCCTCGATGAGCTCCCCAGATACTGCACAAGGTCAAAATCGTGTTTTCTGAGGTCACCATGACCTTGAACTTTGACCTTTGTCCACCAAAATCTAATCAGTTCATCCTTGAGTCCAGGTGAACGTTTTAACTAAGTTTGAATTAGTTCCCTCAAGGCGTTACAGAGAAATCGTGTCTAAGAGAATGAGACGGACGGACGGACGACCTGAAAACATAACACCTTCTGCTCTGACTGTCGCCGGCATAGAGACGTAAAAATACCTCATGTGGCGGGAAATATCGTCATATATGATATTAATGAATATCGGCCCAGGTTTATAATTTATCCTGAGGGGGACATGAACGTTTTCATGACAAACCATTCAATAGTCCAATAGAGTGTGAAACCTCACGGTGGAGAGAGAGAGAAGTCAGGGACCACAGTCATTACAGCTGATCATTTGGGATCCATAAATTTCATGGCAATCCATCTGATACTTAAGTCTGGACCAAACGCTGACAGTTTCATCTTCAGAGCCACATCACTAGCACGAGTTCCTCTATTCACACAGCCCATATGTTAGCAATTACCGTCCTAATGTCACTATTCTAAAACTCGGTCATAAGAAAGTGGATTAGATAAGACGCCATCGGTTATTAAACGCTTTCAGACCTATTCTGAGACCCTCTCTGCTGCCTCTTGCTCCTCTTTCAGCGGGCGATCGCGGCCATCTGTGCCATGTATGGAGCAGAAAGAAGCAAACTCAGCCAGAGTCTTCCTCCGCCTCTCCTCAATCTGTCACTCCCCGACGCTCAGGCCCATTATTGAGCCGCTCTAATGGCTCTCATTTGCCAAACCAGCTGTGGAGCTGGCGCTCTACTTCACCAAGATCTGAGTCAGGCACAGATGTCCCTGGAAGGAGCTGAGTGGACATCTGCAGCCTTTTTTTTTTTTTTTTTTTACAGTTCTTGGATCTGATTTTAAAACACTGATTTCTGACCCTTTTATTGTGGTGAAGCACATTTTCTAAACATTTCCTCCCATGACATGAAAACTTTGTTTTGCACGACACCGATTTTCTGTTTTCAGTCCACTTCCACATCTTCCCTCAGACTGTCCACTTCACTCTAAAGACTGGATGTCTTTGTGCGTTGCATGTTTTCGTGCTTCTGTAATTGATTATATCTTTTTGTAGTCCACCACTGGGATCCATATGGGCTTGATTTCGTCCAATAATAACAAAGCACAGAGCAGAAGAGCCACGCAGAAATGTGAGATCACAAACCATCCAACACAAACTGGAACCCAAAATTACTATTACTGCAAAATATGACAAGATATGAAGAGCTACCATATGAAATGTAAACAAATGTGATTTGCAATCCATCTCTAATTTTCTAAATCTGTTTTTCTTCTACACGTCTGAGTTTTTCTTTGTGTTTTCTTTGGGCAGTAGCAGGATACTGCACTTCCCGGGGTTCCTGATAGGATAGGACCGACAGTTTATCTGACCAATGAGAGAGCAGCAGAGCAGAATCCCCGCCTCTGGAATGTTTGTGTGTTTTACTTTAATGACCAAGTGCAGAATAACAAGAGAAATGCAAAGTCAACTCGACAAGTTCCAAGAAAAACTGTGACTCACAAACCAAACAGACGAAGTATTTGTCATAACTTCAGAATGATAGTTTTGTGTTGTATCTTCACTGATGCACATCGCTCTGTCGCCTCCATCCTTCAGCTTGGAGGTTTAAACTGAATGAAGCAGCTTCACGTTTAAAGTCAGAGTCTGATGACGCTGTACGGAGGACAGAGACTCAGGGAAGAGCTGCAGCTGAGACTGATGCTAACTTTTGTTCTGACTGTTTCTCTGATCGCTCATGAACCAGACGTTCAGCAGGTTTTTAGCAGCAGCTGAATGATCCACAGAGGCGTCCTCCTCTCCACAACAAACACACCAGGAGATTAAAACCAGGAGAAACACTGAATAAACTAATACTACTATGAAGTAGTACAAATTCCAGACGTCCGATGACTAAAATCCTTCATCTGGTTCAAATATAGAGTTGAAATCCACAGAAGAGTAAAACACGTATGTGTCTTAAAACTAGATAAAAGCAGGAAATGACTCACTGGAGCCACTGCTTGAAATCTACCCTCAAGAATCTTGTCATTCACGAGTCGGAAAGAGGAGGAGCCTCGAGGGGATGTCTGAACTGGATCCACCGTGAATCACATGACTGACAGCTACTTACACGGACCTTTGACTTATATCGTTTTCCCCTCGTATCTCAAAAGTGCTCTGTGATTGGCTGAGGGCCACCGGTGCTGACTGTAAACGACCTTCAGTGAGGTCAGACATAATTTCACAAAGCGTTGTGTTTAATCATCTTATAAATCTTCACTGAAGCCTGGGGGTTTTTGTTTGTTCCGCTGGTTTTATTGCGAAGGTCATGCTTTTATTTTGAAGTACAATGTGAGAAAAAAGAAAGTAAAGAGAGAAGGTCAACGCACTGTGTTTTCTAAAAGTACATTTTGATATCTTCTGTTCGTTTAGCACCTGGTTGATAGAGGAAGGAGGTTGGTGTGTGTTTGGCTTTACGTTTGTACGACGATGCGTTTTATTGTTTAGCAGTAGAGTTATACTTCAGCTAGCTAAATTGTGATTGTTTATCCTGAGGCATGTGTATGTTATGTTTTTGTTCATTTAAATATTTCGTTTGATTAAATAATCTTATTTTGAGCTTATGATTGAGCAAAAAACTGTTAAAAATGGGTATTTACAAGGTTTGGTGGGTCCAGGTGGGCGGGGCTTGGTGACTGCTTTGTTGTGACATCACAAAGTTCCAGAAGTCCTGACGGCTGGTTTTAAGGCTCAGTTTCTGAATACAGGCTGTGTGCATTTCTCTGTGGACTGAGGCTTTGATACTTTCACAGTATTAATATAGAAGCTAGAGCTGATCTATAATCACACTACACATGGACACAGACCTTTACACTGGAGGAGCTGTAAATAATAGGCCTTAATTTAACCAATAATACATGTAATAAGGATTGTAAACTTGTACATGGAGTATAGATCATGTTTGCATGAATTCACACGTTACATAAAAGCTCATCTGTAGCTCACTTTTGATCTCGAGTGATCAAGTGATATTTTCTTTCACACAGTCATTTGTGTAATCGTGTGAGAAAGTCGCTCAGTCTGTGTTGAAGAGACTCCGCGCTCACTGGAGCTGTGACTGCACCAGAAACACTGCTGTTGTCTCTGCGAAATGTCAACATTAGTACAACGCAGACTGTCTGCCTCTCTGCCCCACAATGGGACTGTTGTATCAGCGTCAAAGACACGACAAAGTGTTTCAAGTCGAGACACTTGGGAAAGCTTAGCTTGGCTCTGCTTCGGAATATGTGTGTGTGTGTTTTTGTAGAAAATGTAAAGCTCCGCTCCAAACGTTGTGTGTCGCATCAAATAACCAGAGTCTATCCACGATGCCTGAAATGTGCTCTGTGCTGAAATAAGAGACAAACATGAAAGAAGGTTTTTTTAAGCCTGGAAATGTGCAACAACTTTATTGTCTTTTCTCAGACTTATCTTGCATGAGGATCTGATGTGAGACTTCTTTTACAGCTTGTTAATAAATCCATGCAGCAGCTGCATCTCCTGCTGCCTGAATGAAAAGATCAATGGCCATCCTAAAAAATGTGAGACCACATGTTTCAGATCTGGATCGTGTTTTCCACGTGCCCACTGTCGTTTCTAAGGAAAGTAGATTTCATGTGTATATTTCTTTAGACTGAGGCAGACGGTTTCCACGGCGTCGCACCATGAAGGAACTGCGTCACATCCAGTACGGAGAGAGAGGTGGAATGATTAACTCACTGTGGTGAAACAGAGAGCCGGTCTCAGGCCTGACAAGTATTTGAAGTCCTGGTGAGAGGAGCTGAGGCGTATTTATCAGGCGTTGAAGCTGCTGTTCAGACCCGACACCTACACCGGCGGTCATGACTGTGGGAGTCTGACGTCCGGCCCAATGCCAGTGTGACCACCTGTACTCCTCGCCACGTCTCCCCTCTGGCTCTACAGTCACAGGCTGAAGTAGAACCTCAGGTGATTGTACTGACACCAGCTTCCACTCTGTACAACAGAGTCTACAAAAATCTGTTCTTCTGTCTACCAAACAAACAAAGGAGAGGCTGAACTTCACACCAGACAAGTGGAACCTGCCGTCAATCCCATGACTGACCCTGACCCTGACCCTGACATAACTAAATAACAAATACACTGCAGTTATATGGAGCTTTTCTTTTCTCTTATCGACCACTTTGCTTTACAATGGAAGCCACACACACACACACACATACACACACACACACACACACACACACACACACTCACACACTAACACACACGCACACACACACACACACACACATATATATAATTTGGGGTTCAGTATCTTGCAACACTGGAAGAATCAAACCACAGACTTTCCATTAGTGGACGATCAAGCGGACGAGAGTTTTGCCTATTTTGTCACGAAGTGTGTTTCCATGACCACCAGTATCTGGTTATGATCAGGTTTTTATCACCGCTAAGTGTTGCACATCTAAACATCACACCCATCATCAGAAACCAGGATAAGGTACCTGGAGTACTCTGATAAAAACCAGGATGCTGGTTCAGTTTCTGAAGCTTCTCTGTTGCTACTGTGAGAAATCAAGACACAGCCAATCAGAAACATGGATACTATTATAATCATGTACACAGAGATATCCTGATCAATATCAAGACATATAGACACACTAGACATTAATAACCATCATCAGAACAGCGCTAAAGTAATTCAGTGTGGATTCTCCTGTTGCATAAAATCTAATTCACCCAATAAATCAGTGTTTTTCTGTTTGTTTGCATCACTGACTTTTATAAACACAGAGTTTATATTTTAATCACAGTCGACGCTGCATGACAACAACAGAGCAGATATGACCACACGCAGCATCAGTGCACGCTGCAGCAGACAGACGAGTCACACACCGATTTGTAGCTTTGGTTTCCAGTCACTCTCTGAACATGTGTGGACGTGCAACATGTTTGACAGAGACACGTATGTGATTCACATATGTGGCGGTTTACGATCTGAACGAAGCCTGCAGGCGAACTCAAACACACCGTGCTCTCACTGCAACAGCTGCTGAACCTGGACGCCAAACATCAACAACACACCGCCATATTCTGCTTCTGTCATTATAATCTGTTGCACAAGAGTCGGCTGAAAGACTCGTAATGTTCCAACTCCAAGAAACAATCATCTCATCATGTCTGCTGCTTGTCGTCTGAAATCACTGGAAAATCACTGATTAGTGAATTTTAACGGCTCCGTTTTAACGAGAAGGAAGAATAAAGTAAACAACATTTACTGACACACACACACACACACACACACACACACACACACACACACACACACACACACCTTGTCAGTGTACTTTACACACCACGTCCTCCTTTCTTGTCTGGAAATGTTTGTTAATTTGCTTTTTGTGGTTCAGTAAAGTGATTTTATCCCAAGCGTGAGACGGCTTTTCTCAAACATTCACTCGTCGTGTCTGAGCTCTGGGAAAGAGAGACGCAGCTCAGGACTGAAGTGTCCAACTCCTGGCTGCGCTGCTGTGCCAGTGTCTTAGGTAATAAAACTCTTTTGACAGGACTCGTGGTCGAGTCTCTCTGTGGTCCTTGGCTGAACATCTAGTTTTGACTGCTGACCTCTTTAAGTCCACGTGCATGTGTGCTCAAAAAGTGTGTTTTCACAGGTGCGCCTGCGAGTCTGTGTGTACGCGAGCGGCGGCCTGCGAGTCCGATCTCTTTATAAGATCTTCGAGCTGGTATTAGGACTCTATTCAGCCCACTCCAGACATCAGAGATGTTTTGGTGCCCGGCGTTCGTCAGAGCTGTTAGCCGCAGGGGGACTTGGCACTGGGAGACGCCGGCTGGGGCGGGTGGAGATGCTTAAGGACTCTAGCCATGCTTAGTGAGAGAGCAAACATTCTCATCCTTAATCCTCCCCAAAGTAAACTTGACCACCAGATTTGCCCAGGCCCCGGGACACTGTGCACCAGACAGGATGTTAATACCTCCTTCTACTTCCTCAGATAAGTTAATGTGCTCAGAACAGACCTGGGACAGTTCAGACTGCTTCTCAGTGGTGGGAAACTTCACTCATTATTTATTTACCCTTGTGTAGAAGTTGTAACCAAGTTCAGAAAGTATCATACCCAGAATAAACCTCTATTTTTTATCATCTGTGGGCAAAGTCGGGCGCCTGCAGGGGGAAACGGCCACGCCTAAGATAGCCACAGCTGCATGTTGTTTCAGCTTCATACTCCAGTTCTCAAAGACCCGAGCACTGACCTGGGTGAAGCAGGAGGCGAGTGGGAGCAGCTCCGCAGACAGACAGTCACCGAGGAGCCACATCAGCTGGACATGAGCAGGAGGAGTGTCAGCTGCCGGTCGTTTGTAAATCAGACTTTCATCAAGCTGTAAAACAGACATAACAACAAATCACGCCACTGTACATTATATAGAAATATACATGTGGGTGACAAATGAATCTTCTTATCACCAACATCTTTACAAAAAGATCAAAAACTTATTCTTCGTGCAGTTAAAAGTGGATCTTGTTTTTGTCAGTCTTCTTCCAAAGTCAAGAATTAGAATAAAACACAGGAAAAGTGTCAAATATGGACATTTAAATATAAAAGCAGTTTTGAGTAGAGCTGAGTGATCGTAATATGAGTCACGATTTTAGTTGGAGTGGTCATTCTCACTGAGAACATATAAAACTGATGATGCTGTGATGTTTGTTGGTTCTTGTACCAAACAAATGTGTTTCCTTTACATCTGGAGAACATGATTTTCAAGGTCAGGCGTCTCCACAACGCTTCAGTTATGGTCTGTTGTGACATGTTTGGATAATGCACTTGCCCATATTGTGATTTAGATAATATTTCAATAATCTGTTCAGCCCTAGTTTCCAGCTATTACTCCAGGATGTTGTTTAACTAAGCTCAGACATTTGCTTTTTTATAAACAGATTGATTATATTATAAAATAAATACAGTAATTACA
Source organism: Seriola aureovittata (assembly GCF_021018895.1). Lineage (NCBI taxonomy): Eukaryota > Metazoa > Chordata > Actinopteri > Carangiformes > Carangidae > Seriola > Seriola aureovittata. The sequence goes on along the minus strand of NC_079374.1, from coordinate 1,520,102 downwards.
CGTTGATAAATGTAGGAACGTTTTTTTCAGCATTAGTTACAGATCTGATCGTCCTCAGCTGAACAGAGTTTTCATTTTAAATCAGTAAAAAATACTGTTTATTAGTTTAGAACCATCAACCAGTTTATTTCATTCAGATTTAAACATAGTGAGTTTAACTGACTGTAAACTCTATATCACTAAATGTGATGTTGTGTGTGCATGATCTTTACACTACAGAGCAGACACGTGAACTCATATGGTACTACATGTGGCTGCACAGGTAGGTGTGTGTGTGTGTGTGTGTGTGTGTGTGTCTATAGGCCTGGATCATTAGCTGACAGGGGCACTTGGAGTTATTTGTACCAGTAGCTGTGCATGAAGGGAATGTTATTCTAAAGCCTGACTGTGGAATGCACTATTCAAACACTATAGACCTCACCACACACTGTACTATGTTCCTTTCACATAATGATTGAAAACATCAGCGTGGCACCTCACTGGTATAAAATTATATCCTGCTAATGTTTGCTCAAATGTGCTTTTTTTTTTTGCACTGGTCTGTACAGTAAATGAAAACACACACACACACACACACACACACACACACACACACACACACACACACACCTGGGAGCGTTTATCTGCTGTTATGTCAGAAAAACATGCATGAGGATAAATATTCATGCGAGTGTCAAAGACAGGTCTGCCTCCCGCCGCCAGCCTCTGAGCGCTGCTGCATAAAGGACGTTTGTGGCTGTGGCGGCGGCCGTCTTTCAGCTGCTGAGGATTTTTCAAGTTTTTTAAATTCTTCAGTGAAAACTTATCCAGGGCGGCCGGCAGCAGTCAGCTCAGAGTCCACGGCTGGACAGAAACAGGTGTGGTGTGAGGGAGATGCTTCAGGTAACAGAGAGGGCGATTATTCAGAGTCGCCTCTGAGATCAATAAAAGAAAAGTTTGGAGCACACTACCTGTAGATATCAGAGAGGCAGCTCCACAAGTATTTCTACAAGAAGCTCTCTCACCAGCTGATGACCATCACGTCCCTCTCTTACAGCCTCAGTTATCTCTGTGGTTTCTGTTTTCCAACATGATATGATTACATCTTGCTCCCCGTCTCCACGGCTGAATCCTGAGGAGGCGTGTTGGCCTCCAGCAGGACGAGCCCTTTATCGTTTTAACCACTGAACTGGAGGGAAACACTGAGGCTCATAAACTAATTAACTAACTTTTATTAGATTTTGTAAAATTTCTGCACATCCTGGTGGAGCTCTGACATGCCAAACTGTTTCAATGCCACAGATACCAGAGCTGGAAACTTTATTTACTCAAGTGCTAACCTACAATTTTGAAGTACTTTCCTTGAAGATTTCCACATTATTTAACTCTCTACAGAGGGAAATATTTCACTTTTTATTTTACTATAGTCAAGAATGAATAATGTTGACAGGATTCCTTATGAAAACATATTCCTGAGGTATTTTTCATTTTCCCTTTTGTACTGCAACAGTTCTTAGTCACATTTCAGGTTCAATTACAAACATATGACAAGCTTACGAAATGCACTGCAACTAAAAAACCTGCAGCTTTACAAAACTAACGTGTCTGGTTGGGACCTGTTGTCACGTTTCAGGTAAAATTACCCAATATTTCACTAACAGGCAAAGAGAGAAATACTGACCTACTGTTGGACTCTGTTCCCCCCCCAGGCTGTGAACAACTGGACTAAAGAAGGTCAAATTAGCTCCAACAATAAACTGCTGTTTACACAGTAATGCATCACAATCTAATTATGTAATTCTCAAAGATTCTCACTTTTTCTTTCAATATTTACATGTAGTATTTTTACATGTTCGTACTGCTACTTTTACTTCAGTGACGGATCTGAATACTTCCTCCATATACTCACAGTATGTGGACATGTGGATTCTTTTAAGACTTCACGTCCACAGAAACAGTTTAGATAACAAGGGTAAACTGGAAGTCTTTATTCACAGCAGGAGAAGAAAATATTATCATGTCCAAAATAAGAGTCAGGTCTGAAACACATCTGGTAAAGTTCTCCTGTCCCTGACTGGGGAAAACTACAGATTACTTGCTGTATATAATATAGTATTTATATAAGTATTTTTATAATGTAAATATGACGTACAGGTTGGTCATTTAAAAGTCAGCTCCTGCCTTCAGCCTCAGGCGTGAGTGTGTGGGAGTCAGTGAACATTACAGGAGAAAGGGCGTCTTATCATGTTGGACGTCCAACTTTTGCAATGTGCAGCTTTCTTATCTTCCCTTTTCTTTTTCTTTTTAAATCTTTCTTACAACCTGAAGTTTTACCAATAAATTCCCTGGGAGAAATCCAGACACTGCTGCTGCTGTTTCCAACACAGACTTTTCCGCGTCTCCCGGTAAACTCACAGTGTCCAACATGCTGCTCTGAGCTCTGAGCTTGGTATTTCTCTCACACTTACTCACTATTTTTTGACGGACCTCATCCTCTGACCCACAGCCCTCCCAGCTCAGCTCGGCTCAGCTCAGCTCGGCTCGGCTCAGCTCGGGGAGCTTTTCTCTTGCCTGGTTGCCCATGACCTGCAGTAGAGTTTTTCGACCTCCTCTCCCACTCAGAGAGAAAAAAAATCCTTCCTCAAACAGAAGCATTCATGGTTTGGTTGTTATTAAACCCACAGGACAGACAGAGACTGACTTATCCACTTGGAGCGAAGGCCGGAGCAGGAGCACAGCACTTTGGAGGGGGGGGGGGCTGTGCTATATAATGTAGTGTTGTATGGTATATTAAGCTACACCGCTGAGTCTATGAGTATAACAGGAGGCAAAGTCACTGCAGGTGAAAGGAAAAGCTTCATACTACTAAAAACAAACAACCGGAAGTCAGTTATTGTAGCTTAGCTGCTAATTCGTCCATTATCAACACGGTTAGCAGCTGCAGCAGCAGCTAAACTTCCCGCTCCTTCTCGGAGTCATAACTCAGTCACATCTGAACACAGACACACGATACACATATTTTTAGATTCGGTGTGACTTACGTTTTCCGGTCGTGTCAAAGTCGTTCCCGTCCGACACGAACAAACGTCCATAAATCCGCGTAGAAATCGTAGAAAAAAAGAGCTTCCTCCACAGGTTCAGACTCTGATTCAGTAACTTGTCTGTACATACACGGACACTGCACGGCAACCGGAAGTGCTAACAGCTAATTCGGTACACTTTTAATGTTGCTAACGTTCCGAAATGAGCAAGTACCGGCTAAAGATGTGTAGCTGAAGTTGTGGCCGGAGCTAACTCCTTATTCCTCTGAACTCTTCGTCTTCTTCTTCGTCTTCTTCTTCGTCTTCGTCTTCTTCGTCTTCTTCGTCTTCGTCTTCTTCTTCGTCTTCTTCTTCTTCGTCTTATTGATGGATCGCTAACAATGTAAACGGTGCGTACCCCCACCTGCTGAATGTGTGTAGTCACCTGAAGTGGACTATCTCCATAGCAACATTATCTTCCTGTTTACATCCCCCCAGTGTCCCGGGATTATGGGAACTGTAGTTCCAAAACATGATTAGAGAGAGAGATAGATAGATAGATAGATAGATAGATAGATAGATAGATAGATAGATAGATAGATAGATAGATAGATAGATAGATAGATAGATAGATAGATAGATTGATAGATTGATAGATTGATAGATAGATAGATGTAATTTTAGAATAGCCAAAAAATATAAAATGAATGTCAAAATTGAAAAAAAAAATTTTATTGTTGTAAAAAGTCTTAATTTACCCAGAATTCACTGTGCCACACACTGTGACTTAAGTAAGTCAAGAACAACACTGCTTTATGCAACAGATGAACTTAAATCTATGAAGTGTGACTGTTATATCTGTTGTATGTGTGTGACACGAGCCCCAGGTCAGAATCACAACATCACATGACTGTAGGCTAAAAATAAAAAATAAGTCAGTTGATCATATGGATACAGGTAAAAAAAATAATTCTCATTTAGTCATAAATATCTAATCCCATAGAGAAATACTTTAGATTTAACCCAACTTTTAAATGCCAATGTGGCTGAAAAGCAACTGTATTTACAGTCTGTAATTACAAGTGTTGCATGTGACTGATTCCAAGGTATTTAAACCTCCAACCTATTTAAAGGTGGAGTTATTTAACCACGCATCAATGTAAATCAGGAATCTTAAAAGTATCGGAGGTAATGAAAGCTCGCTGCGAGGCTGAGAGACTTGGGAAATCTAAATTACTTGTTATAATAAAAACAAACATGATTAGATGAGGAAAAAAGTATAAAGACGAGCTGATAGAGTCATTTATCTAAACAACGAGGAGTTATTAAATCAGATTTATGGAGAGAGACATTTCCTCCTAAATTAAAATAATCCACAGACTCAACAAGCTTAGAGGCCTAACACATTTACAGGCTTATTAAAGATGCCTATCAAGAGTGATCGACCTCCGAATCCAATGAAAACATCCGCTGGTCTGTCCGGCCTGGACCTGATCGTCGTCTCTGGATCTCTTTACACTGCAGCGTAGCCAGATTTCATTATCATCCTCATCTGTGCTCTATTATATATCAGCTATTTCCTTCCGCACAGGCATGGGATTTCTATTTTGATATGCGTTTGGATTTAGAAAAGTTGAGCTGCATGTGAATGTGTGTGTGTGTTTGTGTATATATGTGTGTGTGTGTGTCTATGTGGCTTATATTCAAGGTTAATAGTCCCAGTGCTCTCCTATCGTGGAAGTCTGCAAATCATTATCCAGTCTCTGCGGCAGCATACCCAACAACAAGCCTCTTGAGGACAGAAACAGCAACATATGGCTGATTTTCACATATTTAATCCTTCATATATTTCATATTTCTCATCATACATGCTCTGCATTTGTTTTTTCTACACCGCCTGTGGCTATGTGTGGTTGTTTGACCTCCATTCTCTGTGTAGATTCATGATTATATTCTATTTTCTTTGCGGTGTCCTGGTGCTGTTGACGGCTGGGATGACTCACCGTACATGTGGGAATCATTAAAGTTTCAACATATGTTAAAATCAGCATTTTCTTTTAAAGTAGCTCTGAAGTATCATAAAGGAATGAAACTCAGTGATGACGGATGAGAGGAATTTTCAACTTGTAATGTAACTGATGCATCAGATAAAGAATTGAATACATTAGTAATGTCTTCCTTTTTTCTTCAAGGATCCTCTTGTGATTGTTCCACGGCGTCCTTCACACATTCCCAGGGTTCCTCAGCTCTAAAAACCATTAGCATACCAGTCACTAAACTTCACATGGAATTGATTTTAAATGGGGAGGGGCAGGGGGGTGGTACAGTGTGGTCTTGGTACATTTGCTCAGTACCCGAGATAAATCAGCCGTCGTTCTTTTTATTCTCCTCCGTCTTTATTCAGAGTTAATGCGATGCAGGAATGTGCTTCGTCCCGCTGAGTTCTGGGGACGCAGCTCGTTGCAGGCGGTTCTGCTGAAGTGGCCACGACTCCACCCTCGTCACACATGCAGCCCGACTGAGTCACAGGGTATTTCTGCTGTGTTTCCCTCCGGCTGCTCTTTAACATAAAGCACTGGGCGCTTTAATACTTTGCAACCTGCTGCTGCATTTGATCTTTTCCTTTCAGTGTGATCACTTCCTGTCTGAGTTACCAAGCTACAGTGAAGGTCTCAGTGTCTTTATGAGTGGTTTTTATACGTCACCACATATCAGAGGAAAATACACATTGTAATACACTGAGTTATTATCCATAAACTTCACTGGGATTTGTCCTTAACATCCAGTGATCATCTTAGCTTTGTAGTTTTGCCCCTACACCAAGCAACTGCCCTCGCTGGGGGGCATTACCAGTTAGCCGTCTGGCTCTGCTGTGGTACATGTACTGTAAACTAAAGATAATCTAATGCTGACATTCTGACAACAGACATTCTGGCAGGTGGTATCGTTCCTGTAGCGTCAGTTTCTGCTGGAGTGATTTTTTAAACAGATATTTGCTTCTGGTTTGTTTTGTATGTGTCAGTTGTGAGTTCCACTGGCTGTAAAAGTTTTTAAGTTGACCTGGCTTTGGAAGATCTAGATGACCCAGACTGACCTGTCCAGTTTGATGATTGTGCGTTCGCCCGGTCTGTGTTAGTTGTTCTGTAAAGAAAGTCCTGTTTTCTGTCTACAGGAGCATAACGGACAGATCTGAGAAGGCTGGATGTTCTTTTACAAATCCAAGTCAAGTCTCAAGACTTTGAGCAAACTGCAAGTCAAAAAGCTGTCCATCAGAGGTGGTGCTCAGAAGAGCGATGTCCCAGCAGTGATGTCACAAGGTCCTGGAGTACACCTGGACATCACTGCAGCCAGGTAAGAAGTTCAACCTTTGGAGATCAGTGAAATATTGATGAGGGATTTTACAAGAGTCTAAACCAGGTCTCAGGTCTATAGCTCTGGTATCGAACGTGTTTATGTGTCACCTCTGAAAGGACATAATGAGTATTTTTAGTTTTATTTTGAAGGACGACTTTTAAGGCTCTGAGCACTTCCACCACTGAGAGCAGAGATCAAGTCAAGTCCAGTAGCTGTAACTGACAAATAATAAATATTCATATTCAGCCCACAACCATCTGATCCAGATTAATCTCCCCCCTGACTAAGTCTCAGGTTCATGATTTATCCGCTCTGCTCCACAGAGCGAGTCGAACAAGCCGGACCTGAACGCCCCACGTTAGGGTCATTAGCTGGGAAGCTGCGGCCAGGGCAGCACCATGTGGGGGTTGACTCACAGTCTGTCCTCCTGCACCACAGGCCCTCTGTGATGCCTCACCCCCATGAAAGGCTCCCTATTGACGTGATGAATGGCCTCGGCCTCGCGCTGCGGCGGCGCTAGGGCACAGCGAGTCACAGCCGGTCGGGTCCGAGCGTGGTTTACACATGAACATAGTCGTCCTAATATACACCCACACACAGCAGTGGGTTAACACACTTAGAGCCTACTTAGCTGAGCAAACTCTACTGAAGAATCTATTCACACGTCTCAGTGGGTAGAGTTGTCGGCCATGTTGGTTTATTTAACTAAAGGCTTCTCAGACTGATGAAGATCCAGGACTGAGAGAGAATTTAATGCATTTTCTTCTTTATTAAGTTCATTCTTGTTCATTATACAGCTTCAAAACTCACTATAAGGGACAAATAATGACTTTATCCTTTTCAAAAAGGGGCAAAATATTATTGATTGTGCTCAAAAAGGAGTTTTTATCATTTAACAGATTCAGAATCAGACGTATAAACAGACTGGTTCACTGCAGGGTCCCACACTTTTATTCTATACTCATGTCTTTTCTATTTTTTATTTATATATTATAGCATAAGTACATATTTTCATATTTTATGATTATATTTGATCTTTATTTTTTATCTTTACCTTTATAATCTACTTCCTATTCTCTTTTCTTTGCTGAGGGAGAAGCTGTGACCCAATTCCTCCCTGGAATCAATAAAGAATTCTGATTCTGATTATTATCATTATCATTAGTCAAGTCAGGTCACATTTATTTATAGAGCACAATTTGACCGAAGTGTTTGTACAGAATGAAATCAATATAGCATCAGAATACAGTCTAAAAGTCTTTTATGTGATGTTGATGTCCATATCGCATTTATATCGCTTTTACTGTGTGTGTGTTTCTATACGGCATCTGCTCCTTCTAATTGTCCTTATTTCTATTGAAGCATATCATTTGTCCTCCCTCCATGACTCGACCTTATCTCTGTCCTGCTTTTGATTCATTTGTCTGTTCTGTTTGTGTTTTCCAAGCCTGGGTGTGAAGGAATCAGTGGAGGGGGCGGGTCAGATAGAGTCACAGTGTAGAGGCTGCACCAGTGAAGGTGTGGTCGCCCTGGAGCTTAGATTTATATCAGTGTCAGATATTATCAGAAACCAAACGGTAATTCAGGCTAATTCTGCTTCAGCTAATTCATCCATGATAAAAACAACCGACAGTTCTGTTACAGTTTGACTTGATATGAACTATTTTCTTTTTGAGACTTTCAGGTATTTCTCCTGCCTTGTGGCCTCATTTCTTTTCCTCCTTCCAGAAAATCCCTACAACAAAAAAAAAAGAAGCAGTACAATAAATCAGCCCTTTACTCTCCACTGGGTTTTCATTCTGCACTGTTTGCACAAGGTGTGCACAACAGGAGTGGACGCCGGGTCTCTGGTCTCAGCAAAAACACTTGTGGTTGGGGTTAAGGCTCCACACCCAGGAGCCGGCGACACACACACACACACACACACACATACACACACACGCACACACACATATTCACACATAACATGCATGCACGCTCACATACTTTCAAGCCGCTCAGTGTTTTTACATGTGAACTCAGGTTCTGCTGAAGTGATGGAAAAAAACTGTCGCACACATTAAAAATAGAGGAAACAGTGCTGTAAAGAAGAATGGAGGGAGGCTGCAAGAGACAAAAGATCAGGAGCTAAAGAGAAGATCCCTCCCCTCTGATCTGCTCTGAAGTTGGTGTCTGACTTGTATCAACCTCCTGAGTCAAATAGTTTCTGTGTTCCAGTCGTGCTGCGCTCCAATAAAACATGACATATGAGGATCATTAGGTTATTTTGGTCACATGTAAGCACTGGCCTTTTAATTCTGAGCAGGTCCTCTCTTTCAACTTCTTCCAAGGTTGAGAAGTTTGTGGGTGGATGTGGTCAAGGAATCTGCTTCTGAAGCATGCTGGGAGACCGTCTGAGGACGACAGCAGACACCAATTAAAGGACATTTCCTGATCTCTGTACTCAGCAGTTTAAAGCTCCTCCAGTGTAAAGGTCTGTGTCCATGTGTAGTGTGATTATAGATCAGCTCTAGCTTCTATATTAATACTGTGAAAGTATCAAAGCCTCAGTCCACAGAGAAATGCACACAGCCTGTATTCAGAAACTGAGCCTTAAAACCAGCCGTCAGGACTTCTGGAACTTTGTGATGTCACAACAAAGCAGTCACCAAGCCCCGCCCACCTGGACCCACCATCCAAACCTTGCAGGATTTGGTTTGGAGTGTTTTTACCTGAAATCTGCTTTATTTTTATTGGATCACTCAGAAAACAGTCAGCTAATCAGAAGACAGGCTCAGAGCCTCCTCTCTTCTGATTGGCTCACTGACCTGTTGTTACTAGAGCTGCAGAGAGAAGCCTGAGAGAGGAGATGTAAAACTACACTAAGATGGTTTTTATATCTTCTGATGGATCAACACTTCAACTTCAACTTTTAATAAACACCTGAATTATCTTCTCAACCTGTTTTGTATCAATGAAATATCCTCCGATGAAAACGTGGTCTGATCCGTCTGGCTGCACCCATGCACCTCTCACTGACCTGTCGGCAGGCTGATGAAACCAGAAGGAGAGTTCAGAGGTCAAGGGGGGCGGTCAAAGGTCGTTGCGTTTATGAATGCTGGCCAAGACTGAACCTGCTGCGTCAACAAGAATTCACTGGGGTCGGGATGTGGCGGCGGAGTGAGAGAGTTCCTAACACAGCAGAGCAGAGATGATGTTGGAGATATCAGGATACATGGTTGAACTGCTCCTGAACTTCATACGTTTCTGTATCAATGTCAAGTTGATGATGAAACTCCGAGGCGTGGGCCCCCCCACATCCACTGACCCCCGACCACCTTAAAACCGGGCATGTAGCAGGCTGCCATTCATCCACACACCACTCGCTGCTTTATGGGTCATTTGAGATTCATCACGAAATCTGAGCGCTGACTCAAGATGTCAGCGAGGTTTCAGACAAGTTACTCTGCCCGTGTAACGCCTTTGAACGCAACATGTGAGACGCAGATGGCTGCAGGCTTGTGTGTGGGGGTGTCAGACTCAGTGAGGAGTTGCATTTTAACAGGACGAGGGTGGTGCTGGAAAAATGTTGCCAAAATGTCTCTTTCTAAAACAAAGTGTCCTGATGTTTTCCTGAGCTGTGACCTTTTCCCATGCTACGTGCGAACAGCCAAACCACGTTTATAGTTCATCTTAACAAAGAGACAAAGAGTTAAAACTCTGCTGTCTCTTTTCCAAGCTCTTCCTGGATCCGCCTCGCCACCGTTCGCAGTTTCTTTTAATTCTTTCCAGCTGTGAAGTTGCTCCGTCGTTTCCTCTGTGCATTGTGGGACGAGAGTGTCCACCAAAAACATACTTTGGTTTTGTCGGTTTTCCAGCGTTAACACGTACTCAGTCACCCAGTTTGAGTTTGCACAGCGTGTCCTGCAGCCAGCTCGCTCTGAGACCTGCTGAGCCACCATGTCGTACAGCTCCAGAAGATGAAGACGTTTATCGTCATCATCATTAGATGGAGTGGGCTGCTGGATGCTGAGGTGAGCGGCTCGCCATCAGCTGCACATGTCAACTCCACATGATCCAGATGTTAAAAACTGCAGCTTAAACCTTGTGCATCTGCTTCTCTCCTGCCTGGTGCATGTGCAGCTGAATGTGGACGACTGATGATGATGATGATTTCACTGGTTTGTCTGAAGGTCACGAAGGTCTGTAATAAAGAACCATCCAGACCGAAGTAAAATACGTGGCGGCGTCAACAGCTGGCAGAGCTGGGAATGATTTGCCCTCTGGCTCGTTCAGAGTGACCGGTCTGTGCAGAGGACGACAGTGACTTTATACACAGCGAGGGTAATTACAGAGCAAACCACAGACTTGTGTCGAGAGCCCGAGGCGTCTTGTCACACTTTTTACTTTCACCTCAGTGTCTTGGCCTCAGTGCATCACAGTCACTCATTTTACACATTAAATTAAACAATAAATCTCGTTTACAGATGTACACTCTTTAGATCTTAGTACTCACTTTAATATAGAGTTATAAATGGTTCAGTACACAACGTGCTTTTGTGACAAGTTGCCCCATCACAGGGTAAGAAACACCTGAACCATCAAACTCTTCACCTGAACTCTTCCCGTTGTCCGTCTTTCCTTCTTCGTTTTCTTCCCTCTGCTTGAAAATTCCTACAAAAACAAGATATTTTATGATTATTTATATTTTCTAATTAAAGGCTTATCATAAATTTCAAACACTTTATCATATAAAACTACTTCAAATGAAAAATCAACCTGAACAACCACAGAGGTGATTTGTTTCAACCCTCTGATACGACCCATAGGAGCGTCTCCTGAATACAGCAGCAAGCGTACTGGACCTTGGTTGTCATGGTTACAATAATAACAACAAACGGTGATGGATAACAGAAACAACATGGGAATCGAACACACGGCTCTCCTGTGTCACATTCATCCATCCACCACCTCCTCCTCCTGACGTGGACTTTGTCTCTCTTTCTACTATGTCACCGACACTTTTCCCTTCGCTCCTGTCATCATTACTACGACCACTAGATGTCGCCTAGCAACAAAACCTAACTATGATGTCATAATGACCTGCTGCACAGAAGACCTGTGGGCTTTTTTATTTTATAGGACAGTCTCACTTTGTTTGTTGTTATTTCAAAATTCAATCTCTTCTTGTGAAACAAAATATCACGAGTGCTTACGTCAGCATGCCTCGACCAGTTTTAACCAATCAGGTGAAGAGGGCGTACCTGTGGAGCCAGAAGCTAAACAGGAAGTACATGTGTGCTAATGCTAGCTTTAGTCCAGGACTTTGGTTCAGGAATCAAAATTCACCTTTTCTCTCCTCTATCACGAGCAAAAGTTAAACCAGTGAACACACTTATGAATCCAAGTTCAGTTTAGATTTTGTACTTTCAGGGTTGATTAGTTTGGAAACTGTTCTCACCTCAGCCACACTGATGCAGGTCATATGTCAAGAGTAAAATGACTTCAGATCACTTACAGGAACATGTAACTGTGTGTGTTTTTAGATAGCTGCCTCTGGTTTTGGAGCTGTGATCATCCCGACATTCATAAAACAATCAGTGCTCTGTGTAACATCTTCTCATTGTTCTGACCCAGATCACATGATCGTGATGGCTCTCTGTCCTGCAGCGGTTCTTATCCACTGACATCAGGAGCAACTCAGGATGTAGTGCTGAGGCTTTCCTCTCTCATCCAAAAACCTTTCTATCCAGTAGCAGCTTCACTGTCTGGGGAACCTGCGTGTGAAGTCAGCAGTGTCTATTGTTTCCTAGTTGCAGCTCAGCAGCTTGTAGCTGCAGAGCCTGAGTCCCAGTGATGGTGTAAATAAACAGCTGACATCCTCCTGTTCCTGGTGGTTTAGAGGCAACAGCCTTTAACTCTTAATTGTTTTGACTTTTAATTGTTTTAGCGTTGTTGTTTTGTTTTTTTTAGCATCTCTTCACCAAAGTCTAGCAAGGAATGTATATTATTATTTCCAGCTGTTTCAAATCATCTGCACCAGTATGGAGCCATAAAAAAGAAAACAAATGTAAAAGTATAAGAAATATAAACAGGAATAAATAACTAAATTAAAAAATGTGTAAATATAAAGTGAAATATACAAAGAATAAAAATGCTTTTACCCATTGTTCTTGCTTTTACCTTATTACTACTGTTTTTACTTATTGCTTTTGCTTATATTTCCAATTTTCTAAACTTATTCTTTTATTTATTCCCCAGCTTTTATTTACACATTTATTTTCATTTTCTTTTATAGATGGTTTTGTTTTGGCACTCCTGTGACTCCGTACACTTGAAGCACGGCTGCTGCATGATTTATTATGTTTTGTACAGGCAGAGTTAGTGTGGATTTCATTCCCTTTTCTATGAATTAGCAGCTGTACATTTTGCTGTGGCGGAGGTCGAGTCCGTGCAGTGCTTTGCCTCTGCAGTGACAGTGGATGTGGCTCAGACCGAGCGGTTTACTTTTCTTTACTTAGGCTTTAATTACAAGCCAAACTGGGAAACTTTTCTTAGAGGAAATGGAAAGAGCCATCATAAAAGAGCAAAGACAGTCATTGCAATTATGTTATTCAGGCTTTTTCTCACTATAAACAGTTGGACGGACAGAAAATGGATGGTCAGCCTCTGAGTTTTAAGTATACACCAGCACTGTGTTTCCCCTCTAAATCGACTGTTTCTGCAAACTAAAAATAAGAAGCGGCCCTCTGGAGGTGGATGGGAAAATGTGGTCCACTTGGAGGATATCATGGTGGGGAGGGATGGGGTTTAGGGGGCGTTTCTCTCTTGGCTTTAAAGGAGGAACTTGACACTGAGGCTGATTATGGTCATTTCTTCTTCTCTTCTTGTGTCCAGCGGGGGGGCCGAGTGTTTAACTGTCTTTAAATGTACTTTTCTTCATGTGCTATATTTCAGTGAAACCTAAAACCAGCTCAGCTCAGTGCGCGGGCACAGAGGGAGAGAAAGAGAGAGAGAGAGAGAAAGAGAGAGAGAGAGTTTTGGTACAAAGGCATTTTCTAGTGAAAGGGGGGGGTGTTTGCAGACTGAACTGGCAACCCGTCAGTCCCGGGGCAGGTCCTGCCACTGCGTCGCCAAGAGTCCGGAGGCTTGAGGTTTTGTGTGGACATTTCTGGGAAAACCTCCAAAAGCTCAGGCTTGCCAAGCAGAACCTGGGAGGAAGAAGAAGAGGAAGAAGAAGGAGGAGAAGAAGAGGAAGAGGCGCGTTTTCCTGGGCAGACTGAGCGCAGGTTTCCACAGAGGTTCAGATCTAATCTGCTGCGTGAAGTCGGAAGGTCTCTCCTTCCTGCTCCCGGAGGATCGACTCTCAGTTTACAGCGGGAATAAAAACAAGGACCGAGGATTAATTGGAGGCGTTAATGAGTCATTAGAGTGAAAACGCGTGATTTTTGGAGATGTGACGTGGTCCAAAACTTTTCGACAGACTTCAATCATTTTCTCCGGAGGGGGGGGAATCACTTGAGAGTTTTTGGATGCGCGTGTGTCAGAGATGATCTCTGCTCCTCATCTCCGGGGATTATACGTGAAGACGGAAGTGCTGCTGCTGCTGAGATGAAGCTCTGGATTTAACATCGAACTTCTTCTCTCCTCCGCCGTGTGTGTGTGAAGTAAAGAGCGGTCAGTGAAGTGGACCCCCAGCCCCCCCACCCCCACCCCAGTATCAGGAGGCATGCTCTGAGAGAGATCGCTGTCAGAGCAGCCTGTCGCGCGCACGCTGTGCGCCTCCATCTGGAATTAATTGATTAACGACCTCAAATGCGCTAAAGACGCGCCGGGATCTCGGTCCACCTCTGGATCTTTATCTGCCCCTCACTGAGTGTTGAACCTTGTTTCTCTGACACCCCGCCAGGATGAGGGCTGCTGTTCTCGGCGTGGCTCTCGTGTATCTGCTGACCTGGACAGGAGAAGCCGACAAACAGACTCATCTCAAGCGGGTGCAGCTGCACCGACGCGTCAGACCGGGACATGCCCAGGTGGGCTCATCGGACAGGGAGCGCCTGGTCGGACGTTTGCGCCCCGGGTTCGGTTCGGCTATCTCGGTGCACAGCAACGCGAACGGGGGAGATGTAGAGGCCGATGAGGGTGTTCCAGCAGCCTCGCAGGGCAGGAGGGCAGTGGTGCCAAGGAGAGGGGCGGCCGGGCGGATCGGCCTGCCCAGTCAGCCGGACATGCAACAGGATGAGGGCGCGCCGGGGGCGAGGGCCAGGGTCGCGAGGATGCCCAGCAGCTCCGGGTCACCGAACCTGCTGGCCAGTTTCGCGGGGAAGAACCGCGTCTTGGTGATCTCAGCTCCTCACGACTCAGACGGCTACTACAGGCTCATGATGTCACTCCTCAAACCGGATGTGTACTGCGAACTGGCCGAGCGACACGTCCACCAGATCGTGATGTTTCATCAGGAGGGAGAGATGGGGGGCAAGGTGAGGAGGATCACCACGGAGGGGAAGGTGATGGAGGAGCCGCTGGACACAGCTCTCATCCCCAGACTCATGAGCTTCCTCAAACTGGAGAAAGGTGAGGGGGGGGGTTAGAGGGGGGTGACAGTAGTCAACATGTTTCCTGTTGTGGTGACCAGCCTGAGCTTCAACATCTGGGTAAGCACATGACCAAGTACCTGATCATATCTATATCCTGTGTTGTGACCCTCAGGTAAGTTTGGGATGGTGCTGCTGAAGAAGACCCTGCAGGTGGAGGAGAGGTACCCCTACCCCGTGAGGATGGAGGCCATGTACGAGGTGATCGACCAGGCGCCCATGAGGAAGCTGGAGAAGCTCCGGCAGAAAGGCTTCGTCCAGAAGTGTAGAGGAGCAGGTGTGGAGGGTCAGGTGGAGGAGGGCACGCTCACAGGTGAGAGGAGGGGGTTGTGTTTTCACAAGTGCAATGAAGGGAAATGTTGTTTGTGGTTTTCACTGCAATAAAGAGTCAAGTCAGCATCGACATCTCCCTCCAGGAAGCTCTGTGTTTCCTCATCACTCTGCTGCTGCCACAGAAACACTCTCAGGGACTATTTCATCACCAGAAAGTAGTTCCAGTGAAAAACTATGACAGTGTTTTTTGGGTAATCCAGAGTTGAGGAGAAAGAAATGAGCAGCACAAACAAAATGTCATCTATTTCCACTGCACTGGGGGTAAAAGACTCAGAGTAGATATCTAATAACAAGTGAGGAAATATATTTAACACATGATCTGAAGCTTTATCAATAATGAGGAAAAAAGATTCATTCTAAAATAAAATATTTATAGTAGAATTTACAACAATGTAAAAGTTTACATTTCTAGTAATTTGTCTCATGTAATGACAGCTTTTACCTGATTTCTGTGTGTGTGTGTGTGTGTGTGTGTGTGTGTGTGTGTGTGTGTGTGTGTGTATACCAGTAGACACACGTATAGAAAGAAAACCAGGGAAAAAGATCCTAAGGAAGCCCATACACACAACAACAACCACCACCACAGCTACCACGACTACACGACCAACCACAACAACTACAACCACCACGACTACAACCCGGCCCACCACCACCACAACCAGAGCCACAACAACAACAACCAAACCCACCACTACCACTACCAGAAGAACCACCACCACCACCACGAGAAGACCCACCACCACCACCACCCAGAGACCGACCAGAGCCCACACCACGGCCCTGTGGCTCCCGGCCCCCAGAACCACTGCTGACCCTTACTACGACAGCCGCAGAGAGAGGGAGAGGTACCCGGCTAAAACCACGCCGGCCGGAGACAACCGCACCGACAAGGACCACAGAGACCCCCACAGCCGCAAGCTGGTGCCCGCCACACACAGGCCCTCCAAGATCAAACCCACCAAGAAGAAGAACGGAGGAGAGAAGGTGATTTGGTGAAAGTGGAAATCCATATTTTCCTCTTCTCCTGTTTTATTTTGAAGTGTTGATCCATCAGAAGTTATAAAAACCATCTCAGTGTAGTTTTACATCTCCTCTCTCAGGCTTCTCTCTGCAGCTCTAGTAACAACAGGTCGGTGAGCCAATCAGAAGAGAGGAGGCTCTGAGCCTCTCTTCTGATTCTGGATGGAGATTTAATAATTGATCCAGCTGAATTCCCTTTTATCTGTTACAACTTTGGTGCTAAAACATCACTTTTTGGGGGTCGTTATGCTTTGGAAATCAATTAACAGCGTACGTATCTTTATCTATGCAGGTGTTGACTAACGAGTACGAGGACAAGTACGAACCCAGCAGGCCGACGGTGGGGGATCCAGATGAGACCGAAACCTTCACGGACAGTAGTCCCACGAAGAAGGTCAAGGGCAAGCACAATAAGCACGACAAGAAGAAGAAGAAGACCGAGAAGGCGGCCAAGAAGGCAGAGAGGAGAGGAAAGGCGGGAAAAGAGGGGAAGATCGGGGGAAAGAAAAATGGAAAGAAGCTGTTGAAGTACCCCGAGAAAGAGGACTACCCGAAACCCACTAAGAGGCCAACGCCCCCTCCGAAGGGATCTTTGACCTCCTTCCTGGACTACTTTGAGAACAGGAGGCGGCTGCTGGTGAGAGCATGACATAACAGTCAGTTCATAAAAGGCTCACTTACTCTGTTGCCTGGCAAAGCTCCTGTTTCAGGCTCCAGCCAGAGGGAAATATTTGTCCTCAGATACAGTAGCATTATGAAACCACACACACACACACACACACACACGCACACACGCACACGCACGCACGCACACACACACGCACGCACCACCTTTAAAGGTTTGATCAATTTCACATTTTAGCTTTTTGCTGCCTCTCAAAGAGTGAGAGAAAATTAATACTACTCTCATATCTGTTCAATATAACAGCTTGTTAGCCTAGCTTAGCATATAAAGCTGGAAACAGGGGGGAAACAGCTAATTCATTAATACATTTTAGCTTGCAAGGCACAGTCACTTCCTGCCAGATAACCAGGAAGTGACTATGCTGTTGTTTTTACATTCTCACAAATGAAATACCACATGCTAATTAGTTAGCTTAGCATTGCTAAGAAGTGGGTTTTGTTACCTTTGAACAGAGCCTAGCTAGCCCTGTTTCAAGTCTTTATGCTAAGCTAAACTAACTGGCTGCTGGCTACAGACTTGAAAGTGGTATCAATCTTCAAGTCTAACTCTCACAGCACTTAAAGCAAATAAGTCTATTTCCCAAAATGTCAAACTTTTCCTTGTAAATTTTCAGCCTTTTCTACATCAGAAGTGACTGGAGCTTTTAACAAAAGTCTTTTTCTCTTCCACCAATTACACGTGATTATTTTTTCACAATAAGAGGCTCTAAGCCAGAGAAGTAACAGAGCTAATCAGAGAAGTGATTCAACAGAAACCATTAAAAATCACAGTCATAAATTTTTGACAGAGCTGCTTTGTGTTGAGTTTTTCTTGTCAGAGATGTGAAGCTGGACGTACAGTCGTCACCATCCTGCATCATTTTACAAGAAATGCTCCAATCAGAGGGAGTTTGTTTTCCAAAACAGAACTGGAAAGTTAATTCTCAAAGCCAAATATTTTAACATCTGGATAACTAAACTATTTTTCATTAATTTTTACAAACCAGAAAATTCCTCCCATGCTTCGAGGCAGCAAATTGTTCACTTGTTCCCCCCTTTTTATATTCTACAATGCAGCATGTAGTATATAAATAGGAACAGACTACGTGGAGCAGCCATCCTCCAGCAATCTGAGAGGCTGCACATCTGTATGCTGACAGACTGTGTGTCTCTGTTCTGCAGCGAGTATAGATTCTTATCACTGCAGTGCTGTGAGCAGCCTGTGAAAGTTGCAGGTTAATGTAAACACCACCTCTGCAGCACACTGTGCGTGTGTGTAATGTGTGTGTGTGTTTCATTGCATGTACCTGACACGCTAACCTCTACCTCCCTCCCTGCAGCTGATTACGTCCCCCAGTGAGGAAAACAGTATGTATGTTCAGCAGAGGGATGAGTACCTGGAGTCTGTGTGTGAAATGGCCATCAGGAAAGTCTCCATCATCACCATCTTTGGCTCCCTGACCAACTCCACCATGAAGATCGACCACTACCAGCTGGGTTAGTAGCTCCCAGTTCAACTTGTGACAAAGAAAACTTCAGGTATTCACAGATAGGTACAGGTGATTGGCAGTTCTCTCTCAGGCATCCAGCTCTTCCATCTTGTAGCAAGTTGGATTTTCTAAATATTTTCGATTGTCGGCTAAATCAAGGCACAGATTTCAGGCTCATTAAGGAGCCCAGTTTACATGAACACGACAAGCAGGAGACACAGGTAAGTTCAAAACAATATTTATGTTGCAAAATATATATATATTTGTACAAAAACAAAAACACAGAAACCAAAAATATGGCCACTTCCATTAGTTTTCCAATATGCAAAATTGCAAGGAAAGGGGAGAAAATGATAATGCAGTCCAGGCTGTGAAAATCAGTTCATTTTACCACTTACTGTGGAATTGAGTTCATGTGCCTTGTCCTACCACAATGTGGAACTGAGGTTCATTTTCTTTATCCAGGGTAGCCTGCCATCAAAGGTGGGTGATGATGATGATTCCTGCCATCACAATCCAGACCAGTTATTCTATTAGAAACCTGACCTATAAAAAGGCCACAACAAAAGTTAGAACTTCCAGTTTCTAATCTCAGGGTGTTAAACATGTTGTGATTCTCAAACTTTGACGAAAGGTAATTGCTCATTTGAATTATAATTGTGTATAATTGTGACTGTGATAAATTACAAAAAAAACAAACAAAAAAAACAGAACAGAACAGAAATACACAGGGCTAAAAATAAAAGCCCTATCCCAGTTTCATAGTTTTGCATTCACTTAGAACCAATCCTTAAATTGTCAATTTCCCTATGGGAGTTCTACATTGTTAGCTAGACTAAATAATTTCATCACAACGTGCTAATGCTAACCGTTATGTTAGCGGGACTACAGTCATTTCATCACAACGCGCTAATGCTAACCGTTATGTTAGCGGGACTACAGTCATTTCATCACAACGCGCTAATGCTAACCGTTATGTTAGCGGGACTACAGTCATTTCATCACAACGCGCTAATGCTAACCGTTATGTTAGCGGGACTACAGTCATTTCATCACAACGCGCTAATGCTAACCGTTATGTTAGCGGGACTACAGTCATTTCATCACAACGCGCTAATGCTAACCGTTATGCTAGCGGGACTACAGTCATTTCATCATAACGCGCTAATGCTAACCGTTATGCTAGCGGGACTACAGTCATTTCATCATAACGCGCTAATGCTAACCGTTATGCTAGCGGGACTACAGTCATTTCATCATAACGCGCTAATGCTAACCGTTACGCTAGCGGGACTAAAGTCATTTGATCACAACGCGCTAATGCTAACCGTTACGCTAGCGGGACTTAAGTCATTTGATCACAACGTGCTAATGCTAACCGTTAAGCTAGCGGGACTAAAGTCATTTCATCACAACGTGCTAATGCTAACGGTTAAGCTAGCGGGAACTATTTAAGAGACATCCCACAACGTTGTGTATTTATATAACTCACCACCGAGCGTCGGACGGTTAGCAAAAGACGTTGAGAGGGGAAAAAAAATTCTCCACAGTTGTTTAAGTTGTGACACTAACCAGCTAGCATGCGGTGTGAGGTCAAAGGAAGTCACCTGGCCTGCAGGTGTTCGGGAGTGGCTGAAAGAGAGCCGGTGGTTAACCATGGGTTACAATCTGTTTGGGCAAGTGCGTCCTTTGCTGAGTCACGCTCCCACTGTGAATAATTGTTTATGAGAAGCCAAAGTCTCTGTGGATGTTTTCCACATTTTAATCTCACAGGGAAGAAGAGAGCTGTTGTTTGGTTTAGTGAGCAGCCAGTAAAAGTCTCACATATATGAAACTCATACATAATCAAAATGTCAGGTCTCACACAACTGGTCTTTATGTCCATGGACAATGATTTTCTGTCTCTTTTTTCTCATGTTAATATCTACAGATACATGAGACACAAACTTCCCATTTTTCTTCCTTTTATTGGACTTTAATTGAACATTTAAGAGCTCCTACTTTTGACAGACATGGTTTTCTGATGTCTCTAACTACAGTAGTGGGTCCTGTTGTGTTGGTTGATAATTTAAAGCTCCATACTTTCTTCTTCTTCTGTGTTTTATTTGAAGTGTTGATCCATCAGAAGATATAAAAACCATCTCAGTGTAGTTTTACATCTCCTCTCTCACGCTTCTCTCTGCAGCTCTAGTAACAACAGGTCGGTGAACCAATCAGAAGAGAGGAGGTTCTGAGCCTCTTTTCTGATTGGCTGACTGTTTTCTGACTGATCCAATAAAAATACAGCAGATTTCAGGTAAAAACACTCAGAGAAACCAAATCCTGCAAGGTTTGGATGGTGGGTCCAGGTGGGCGGGGCTTGGTGACTGCTTTGTTGTGACATCACAAAGTTCCAGAAGTCCTGACGGCTGGTTTTAAGGCTCAGTTTCTGAATACAGGCTGTGTGCATTTCTCTGTGGACTGAGGCTTTGATACTTTCACAGTATTAATATAGAAGCTAGAGCTGATCTATAATCACACTACACATGGACACAGACCTTTACACTGGAGGAGCTTTAACTGTTTTATGTACTATGATGAGAAGTGTATTAACCAAAAATAATCACAAAATGCAACATTAATATATCATACATATTTACATATGCCTACAAGTCTATATCTACCTTTATACAATATGGGACCTTTAAAGACTGACATTAACAGTGGAAGGTATTCTGTCGTCTTCCTACACTGTAAAATATCTGCTATAACTTCAGTGATTCAATGGAAATTATTTGCATTATTTCAAGAATATTATGATTTTTTTCTATAGAATTACACAACTGCATTCTCACCACAGAATATTGGACATTTGTTGACTCTGCGTTCAGGGAAAGTTTTACTATGCAAAGGTTGAGGATATGAAGACCGAGGCTGAGAGAGGTGTCTGCTGCCACGTCCTCTGTCCTGTCCTTGTTTTACCTTCCTCACACGGTGTCAGACTGGAGCGATCTCTGCTTTAACAGTCAGGACGTACACTGACTCTGCCAAAGCCTGAGTCCTCGTCTGTGCAGGTGACACTTCTGATTCCCATGATCTTGACTTCAGTCTCTCAGTAACTTTTACATTACTTTGAAGTCGTATTTTTAGTGAAGAGAGTGGTTGTGTCAGATGAGTTCAGCAGCTGTTGAAGCATCACACGTATCAGGGGAGGAGGGGGGAACATCTTCCAGAAAACATACCTTCCTCGTGTATCATCCTCCTGTACAAGAGGGCAAGTCTGCCTCCTCTTATCTGGAGCTGATGTGTTAGCCAGAGACAGTTACATCATCACACCCACACACACACCCACACACACACACACACACACACACACACACACACACACACACACACACACACACACACACACACACTCTCAATGCAATTATGACTTAAGCTTTTAAAAATCCGCCCCCCTTTTTTCAAACTGAAAGGAAATGAACCGGGGGTGTTTTTACGAGAGGTGCTGTGTCATATTTTGAGACGTTTTACAGCCGTCTCGA
Source organism: Seriola aureovittata (assembly GCF_021018895.1). Taxonomy (NCBI): domain Eukaryota; kingdom Metazoa; phylum Chordata; class Actinopteri; order Carangiformes; family Carangidae; genus Seriola; species Seriola aureovittata. The sequence goes on along the minus strand of NC_079374.1, from coordinate 1,498,146 downwards.
ACCCGAGGCTTCGGTTAGTGCGTGTTAACGTCAGGACGTGTAAACCCACTTTGTAAAAACTTTACGAGTGTGTGTCGCTCCACATGACGACGAGGTTTTATCCAGAAGGAATGCTGGAAAAAGAGCTGAGGTGACGTCGCCGCCCCCACCTATACTTACACTTTTGTTCCATCGACCAGCCAGAGGGTCTGTGTGTGTGTGTGTGTGTGTGTGTGTGTGTGTGTGTGTGAGCATATACTGTATACAAACAACTGGCTCTTTCAGTGTTGCCCCTCCCTCATTTTAGTGTGACTTCACAGTGTTTAGTCAGTAACATGTGCCGTGTCTCCTGTCTCCCAGAATGCTGCTGGGGTTTTCCTGATTTGATTGCTCATGCACATTACACATCACAGAGTGGGTGAAACCACCACCAAAACACACAGCTCTGTGGTCTGTGTGTGTGTGTGTGTGTGTGTTGTGCACATGCATGCACGGAGAGAGTGGTGATTAAAGGCTTTCGCTCTGGCCTGTGTAAACGCCAGCTACAGTAAATTTCGAAGTTATCCGACCCCGCCAGATCTCAGCGAATAAAAGCTGCTCTTTGTCGACTTGTCCCGGATTCACTCTGCGTGTTTCCATTCTGCTGCAGCGTCTCCTCAAACACGTCTTTCAAAGGAACATTGTTTTGAGTTTCACAGTGGAAAACGCAGTTTTACTGCTGATGTCTGAGACCGAACGCTCACACTGTGTTTGTGTTACTGTGGTTTGTTTGATGGAAAAAACGTATCGCCACGATTGTTCATCATTTCACATTAAAGACGTCTGACAGTCACGTTTCTTACAGTTTGTCTAACAGCTGTTATCTGTCACACAGTCAGAGGCTCATGAACAATAAAGGGTGTCAGATGTTTTTTGGAGCAAAATATCAAAGTAAAATCGGAGACGTACAAACTTTTACTCCTCAACAGAATTTACAGTAAATAAACAAACTGTCTCTCAGACTCTGACCTCTGCCTCTTCTCGTCTCCAGAGAACGACAAACCCATGAAGGGTCTTCGTCAGGAGGACCTGGTGAACCAGGATCTGATCACAGAGCTGAGGAAGGAGTTCAGCATGACGCACGACGACTTCTACATGATCCTCACCGACACCGACATGAGAGTCAAGGTAGAGACTCGCCCTCTGTACCTGTGGCTCAAACATAGAGGCTGGATCCTCTGAAGCCCGTCCAGGTTCTGTATGTCCTGTCTGGACCTGGACCGAGCTGGTCTGTCCTCCCACCGTCTACTGCATTCAGGAAACCTCTGTAAATTTGTAAAGCCAGGAAATATTAGGTGACCAGCTTATTATGGACAAAATTAAGGTTGAATAAAATGTATATTTAAGAAAAATAACGTTTTTAGCCACGTTAGCGACATCTGTTAACGCTGTTTACATGGCTAAAAACTTAATTTAAAAAAATATATACACTTTATTGAACCTTAATTTTGTCCATTTTAATCCCCAATTTAGTGAGAAAATAGAAATAATCACAAAATGCCACAGAGAAGAAAAAACAGACAAAATAAATAAAAGTTAAATAAAAAAAACAAGAAGAACAAGAAGAAATAAATATTTACATTAAAATATTAGCAGACCGGAGAGATGCATGTGTTCTCATACACATTTACATAGGAATAGGCTTCAGGGGCCACGTCCTGTGAAGGATCCGGCCTCCACACCGAGACAGAGCTCCGAGTGTGGCGTGATATTTTAACAATCTCAACATGTTTTGAATCACATTTTCCCTCTAAGCCTGTTTTTCTGCTTTATTCATAGCGCTGCTGTTGGTCTTACACTCGTGTATTTACACTTCCACCGCACATCTGCCCAACACTTTCATCCTCTCTCTCTCTTTGAAGGCGGACTGACCCGTCCTCACACTGCCAACACGCTGCCTTCACTGAAACACTGTTTTAATTCACACAACATGACATTTGCCCAACACCTGTGTGTGTGTGTGTGTGTGTGTGTGTGTGTGTGTGTGTGTGTGTGTGTGTGTGCCAGGATAAATCACCAGGCTGTTTTTGGACAGATTCATCAAAGAGGCCAGTGTTCACCTCTGTGCTGACAGAGGCAGAGACAGGGAAGTCTGTGAGTGTGTGAGGATGTGGGTGTTGGGTACGAGGCAGAAAGAGCGCAGTGCAGGGAGGTGTGAAAGAGCCGTGCAGCGGCGTCGACACACCCCGAGGAAGCTGTGAGGGTGTGTATGTGTCTGTGGTGCATTTTCTTGCATGTGTCAGACGCTCACGCTGAGATTTCAGAGCATTCAGGAAGTGAGACGGGGACGCCGCTGTGTTGTGTCTCTCCAGAAGTTATTACAAAGATTTCTGTAGCCGCAGCAAAGGTCACACCACGAACACGTTCAAACACTTCACGTCATCACTTTATTGGAAACAGGTCCCGCCATTGTTTGAAGCAGTGGGACTGTGTCGTTTCCAGATTTCTTTCCACACGTGTATTGATGTGTTTATTCTGTGGCTTCGCCCAGGTTTTCAGTTGGCAGAGCGTGACCGGTTCTTGTTGATCTTCTTTTGTCAGCAATCCTACGAGGTTCCCATCGCCATGAAGGCCGTGTTCGACTACATCGACACCTTCTCGTCCCGCATCCGAGAGATGGAGCAGCAGAAGAGAGACGGCGTCGCCTGTAAGAAAGAGGACAAGCCCAGATCGCTGGAGAACTTCCTCTCCAGGTAGGATTCAAACACACGACGTGGACGAAAGTATGTGGACACCCCAAACATTACACCTTTGGGATCTAGATTTTCTTTCCGTTAAGACACAGGATCTGTAGCACAGCATCTAAAAGATTCAGGGTGGGGCTGAGGTCAGGGATCTTCCACACCACACCCAAGGAAAAAACATTTCTTTGTGCCACATGACTGGAGCACTGTTGTGTTTGATTTCCTGAAAGTGTTGCCACAAGCTGGAGGCACATTATTGTGTAAAGCATCAGTAAAGCCATGTGGTGTTTTTATCCCTCCGCCCGACGACAGTCAGAGCAGGAGGCCGTGTTGTCTTCAGGTTCTCCGTCCATCTGTCTCATCCTCGTGGACATGACATCTCGGTAACACCTTGACAGAACTTCTTCAAATTTGGCACAAACATTCACCTGGACTTTGGGGGTCAAAGGTCAATTATGACAAAACTGCACACAGGATAAACAGGGATGTAACCTGGAACTAGTCTGAGTGGCGGAGGGATACGACCATGAGGAGGAGGTTCTAGTTTCTACCAACCACCTGACAGAGCAGACTGCACTGTGTGAATATCTGGGCTTCATTTATATTTAGCTGTTGGACAGAAAAGCTGCTGCAGGTCTTTGAATTGGAGATATTGTCTTTCCTGAGGTATTGGTTGTCAGAATTATTGGGTGGTCCCAGCAGACTGTTCCCGCTTCCGTCAAACATCTGTTGCTGTGCTCAGTAATCAGCTGGACCACAATTTATAGCGTTTATAAGCAGCGTTTGGCAGAACTGCGGCAGCCTGTTTGTGTGTGTTCCACGGATATTAAAAGTAACACGAGCCGCTGCCGTTCCTCAAGGCTGAATCACTGCATTCACATTCCCCCCCGAGATGTCTGTTGTTACCATGGAGACCTGGATCCTCCAGCTCCAGATCACAGCGCTGAGATCTGGCAGGTTTTTTTTTTTATATGACCATAATTTGGGCCTGTGATCTTCCTGGCAGGGAGAGTATGGCGATATGTTGGAGCGTTCACTGCTGCACCAAAGTGCCACTTAAATCCAGGCTAAAAATTTACTGTGATTGCAGGTTCCGCTGGAGACGTCGCCTGTTCATCATCTCCGCCCCCAGCGACGAGGAGTGGGCCTATCAGCAGCAGCTCTACGCCCTCACCAGCCAGGCCTGCAACCTGGGTGAGTCACCTGACATCAGCCATCAGCTCCGTCACTCTTAACCTAACCCACGTCACCTCCCTGAGCTTTAAAGGCCCACTCAAATAACAACAACAACAACAACAACAACAACAACAACAAAGCAGTGGGGAGCTTGTTGCATCTCCGTCCCTTACTTCCTGTCATCTCTCAACTTTCAAATATGAAATATAAGTATTAAAATACAGCAGGTTTTATGTAAACACTCAGCGAAACCAAATCCTGCAAGTGTTGGATGGTGGGTCCAGGTGGGCGGGGCTTAGGGTGGGGCATGGCTGAGGGCGGTGACATTTTAAGGAAACCTTAACTCAGGAAAATCTTACCTCAAATCTGTACATTTCTCTGTGGATGAGGCTTTGATACTTTCACAGTATTAATATAGAAATATAGAATATATAGAACATGGACAGAGTCACACTGGAGGAGCTTCAAATCACTTTGACCACTACAAATTAAATCATATTATTCTATTAGTAACACTGAAGCAATCTACAAGGTTAGAAACCAGCAGAGCTAAATTAATAAATTATTTGAGTGAACTCATCCTTTAACGTGCTTCGAGATGAGACACTGTGCTGCAGTTTTTTCTGATGAGTGAGCGGTCTGAGATTTCCTGCTGCTGTCTTCAGTCCTTTCTCCCATTTCCTGTCGCTGCAGCCAGAAACAAACAGGACAGACCTGTGAAAGCTTGAAGCGACCGCAGGCTGAGTCATCTGTGTGTTCATCAGGGATGTTGAGCCCACTGAAAATGTCTGGAGTTGTTATTGCACCACACATATTAACATGTATATCTACAACAGAAAACAACCAGTTTGCAGGAATGCATCTGCACAGAATCTGATCTCTCCTCAGTCTTTGTGATGGTGATTTCTTTATGCTCCTTAAGCAGATTCCCGATGTTTCACGGTGACCTAAAGTTACCCCGACATGTGTCCTCCTCCGCCTGCCAGAGTCTTAGTCAGACACTCATGAATATGTCCGTCACATGAGCAAACTGATTACATGGGATGTTTTTGTTTACTGGAAGCCTCCAGATATTATCAGCATCTGTGTTTATGTGTGTGTGTGTGTGTGTGTGTGTGTGTGTGTGTGTGAGTGTGTGTGTGTGTGTGTGAGTGTGTGTGTGTGTGTGTGTGAGTGAGTGTGTGTGTGTGTGTGTGAGTGTGTGTGTGTGTGTGAGTGTGTGTGTGTGAGTGTGTGTGTGTGTGTGTGTGTGTGTGTGTGAGTGTGTGTGTGAGTGTGTGTGTGTGTGTGTGTGTGTGTGTGTGTGTGTGTGTGTGTGTGTGTGTGTGTGTGTGCAGAGGGATGCCAGATGACAGAGCTGGCAGAGAGCTGTTCTGTTCTGTTCTCCCTCCCTGACGACGACGGCCTGTTCAGCCGCCTGTTCCTCAACTTTTCCACAGTTACTAAAGTGTTATTACTGTATATCTTTAAAAATTTTAAAAAAGACACATTTATCTAAACGGTGTAAATCTCAACAACCTGACATGTCTGTCAGACCTATGTAAGATTAATGTAAACGTTAAATGGCTCTTCGCTTCTCAGTGAAGGCAAATAAATGCTGTCATCAGGAGCGTCTTCCCGGGCTGAACCTCATGTTCCCGTCTTGTTTATACGAGTTCAAGGATTCTGACGTTTCTCTCTGGCTCTTAACTTCCATCTGTTTGTCACAGTTCTGACTCCTGCGCTGCTCTCCATCCGCCTCTTATGAGTTACAGCTCCAGAAGATTTCAGACTGTATTTGAGTTATTGCTTATTCTGCTGCTGCGCTCTCAAGTGCCTCTTTCTCATCAGACACACTTTAGGTTGAAACTAGTGGCTTTATTAATAGCTAATAGATGATTCATCATGCTTTAAAGATCCGTAATGACTTTGAAGAAGTAAAACTAAGACAGTTTTTTACTATTTAAAGCTCAGTCTTTAAATATTTACATCTTTAACTCTAACAGAACTTGTCACTGACTAAAAATTTACTCAAAAAATAATCAAGACAAAAACTGATGAGGAAATGATTTAATACTTTCCTGAGGAGACATCACCTATTTTATTTTAAGTGTCTTTGTTGTCATTTAAAGCTCCATATTTTCTTCTTCTTCTGTGTTTTATTTGAAGTGTTGATCCATCAGAAGATATAAAAATCATCTCAGTGTAGTTTTACATCTCCTCTCTCAGGCTTCTCTCTGCAGCTCTAGTAACAACAGGTCAGGAGCCAATCAGAAGAGAGGAGGCTCTTTAAATAGTTATTAAAATATAAGAAATAAAAACAAGGTGTTTTACCTCATGCACTTGCTGCCTCGGGCCACTCGAAGACTTCTCCTTGACCCTCCCGCGGCGTGGATAAAAGCTCATTTGCACAAAAGCGTCTATCAGATGAAATAAAAACATGTGGAATAAAGTGTAAATATAGAGGTGAGAGGTCAGACCGTCAGAGGGAGGGGTCGCTGTCAGATGGGGGGGTCGCTGTCAGAGGGAGAGGTCGCCGTCAGAGGGAGGGGTCGCCGTCAGATGGAGGGGTCGCTGTCAGAGGGAGAGGTCGCTGTCAGAGGGAGAGGTCGCCGTCAGAGGGAGGGGTCGCCGTCAGAGGGAGGGGTCGCCGTCAGAGGGAGGGGTCGCCTGAGGAACCTGAGAGGAACCAGTGAAGGTTTTCTTTAATCTGTGAACCTTTACAAATGGTTTCTTAGTTATAGCATGTGCTGCACGTCTCGTTTTATTCAAACATGGCTGACGTCAGCCTGTGGACGGTTTTTCCATATGAGTGAGTCAGGTGACGGGGGGGGGGGGGGGGGGGGTCTTGCTTATCAGCAAACCCACACCAGGGTCCATGAGGACTTTTTTTCCCCCACTCATGTGTTGCTCTTGGCCCGGTTGGCACCCGGGGCTGCCCCCCCCCCTCGGCCCAGACAAAGGCCTGTCCCTGCTGACTGGGCTGAAGGCCTGAGAGGTCTGATCCTGGTATTCAGGACTTGGCTCTCACCAAGTAAAGCCAGCGTTCTCCTGTGTTTAATGTGGGCTTTCTCGCTTCAGAGGAAACAGGCCTTTTGGCAGGACTCCTCCGGACCACCACGATCTCCACGCCGCACCTCCAGGCCGGCGCTCAGGACGGCCCCAATAATAAACACCAATCCACCACAGTGGAATCAGTGTGGACTGACGGACACTGTGTCCCTGTTTGCTTCTATCTTGTCTAAGACATTTGCTTCTCTCTCTTGTGTGTCTGTCATTGCCATGGCAACGTAGGTCTGAGGCACATCGCAGTCCTGAAGTTGGTCGGCACGGAGACGCCGGATATGGGCGGAGTCTTGGAACTTTACCCTATCAACGGTAAGAACCATTATGCACACGCTCCCTCCCAACAGCACGTCTTCCCTCACGCTCCAAGTCAGAGATCGCCCAGGCCCCGCCCTAAGAGGAACCCCAGAGGAACCTCAGAGGAACCCCAGAGGAACCTCAGAGGAACCTCAGAGCTTTCTTGTTAACAAAGACAGTTTAGGTTTTTTGGTTTTTTTTTTTTACAAACAGGGAATAAAGTTTGTACTGAAGAAAGAAAAAGAAATGTGAGTCAGGCTTGTGCAAGACTGTAGAAACCAGAGCTGCTGCCAGAGGTCTGGTTCTGAAGTGGTTTGTGTTCCTCTCAGTGAAGGTCTGCGAAGGAAAACACGGCTGTAAAAACATAAATCCCGTCTTTAAACACTTGACTCCTCCCACCTCTGCTCCATCCAGGAACTGCTACGGTGGAGCGCGAGGGTCTGTCCGCCACCCTGGTGAAGGACATGAGGAACTACTTCCAGGTCAGCCCGGAGTACTTCTCCATGCTGCTGGTGGGGAAGGACGGGAACGTGAAGTCCTGGTACCCGTCGCCCATGTGGTCCATGGCCATCATCTACGACCTGGTGGACTCTATGCAGCTGCGCAGACAGGAAATGGCCATCCAGCAGTCGCTGGGCATGCGCTGCCCCGAGGACGAGTACGGCGGCTACGGCTACCATCAACACGGATACGAACACGGTTACCAGGACGGCTATCACCAGGGTTACGGTTACTAACTGGGTGTGTGTGTGTGTGTGTGAGTGTGAGTGTGTGTGAGTGTGAGTGTGTGTATGTGAGTGTGTGTGTGAGTGTGTGTGAGTGCTAACCAACAAATTAACTTCTCCCTCTGCCCTGCAGCTGGTCATGACCCCATGACCTTCTTTAACCTTTCCTACCCATCCTCTGCAGGGCTGTGGTCCGTGAATGTTTCGTAGCACTTAGTGGAAGCTTCCAAACCGTCGCTTCCACCAATCACAGCTCTTCGATATACAGTATATAGATAGACTGCTGCAAGTAACGGGGCTCTGCTCAGAGCTGGTTAGTCGGTAACCGTGCAGATGAGCCTGGAGCTTCAGGGATCTGTCGTCTACTTTAGTTTTGATGTTTTATTTTGAGTGTTTTGCACGTCGTTACGTTACGTTTCCTTCACTTGCCTTCCAGGTCAAATTTACCTAATCACGTTCAGTATCAGCACAGACCTTTATTTTGTAGATAATGGGCTAAAGATAAGACATGTGTATTTATTGGACATCTGTTGCTTTTGAGGTGCAGTTATGAAGAAGAAGCTGTCACATTATTTCTCTTTTGTAAAGTTTCTGTTGCTATACAATGTTCTTATTTATACTCTATTGTCCTATATGAAAAATAAACACTTGTTTACTACCAGTGATGCTCTCTGACTTGGTTTCTGTGCAGTGTCAGAGTCAGTGGAAGAATCTTTAGAGCTACATCTCCCCCTAGTGGCCGAATAAAAGGACGAGTGGAAATACAAATACTTTTCTGTCTATTGTCCTGGACATTTCATGATGAAGGAAACACATTTGTAAATTAAAAAATCTCCTCAACCTCATGTTCTCTTCAGCAGGTCAAACACATTATAAACTCATGCTTTATTCTAAACTTAAAACATGTTAAATTCAGCTTCAATATGTATAAAATTGAACTTATTTTGTGTAATGGTGCAGCTGCTTTTAGGTCTTAATATTGTAATATTTCACTAAACATTTACATTTACTCGTGTGTCAGATGCTTTTATCCAAAACAACACTGCAGCTTCAGTGCAGCAGGAGACCTTGGTGTAAGTATTAAGTACTACATCAGTTTAATACGTGAAGGTGAAACATGATATTGATTTTAGAAAAGCTTTAAGATAGAAAACAGGGAATAAAACGATAGTTCTACTTTAACTTCCACTACTGTTCCTATTACTTAGACAGAATTAAAGCTTTTTACTTTACTTGCAGTTTATTTCAGAACAAATGGAATTCATACATGTTAAAAATGTTTATGGCACAAACAGGAATCTTAAAAGAAATAACATTTCATGGTATTTCACAGCTGCGATACATATTCACAAAAGAAAAGGCTGAGTAAAAGAACCAAGGGTCAGCTGCATTGTGCTTTTAGAAATTCACACTTCAGTGGTCGATCACGTGTGTGCTCATGGTTCAGCTATAAGAAGAAAAGATAGAAACCCCTGAACACTAAAGTACGACAGAGTATTAGGGCAAGGAAAAACATTTTGAGAATAAAGTTTTAATATTTCAAGAAAACAAGTAGTAATATTACAAAAAAAAGTTGTAATACTAGAAGAATAAAGTCCTAATATTTCAATTTCCTTATTTTAAGATATTTCTCTTCTAAAACAACATGTTACCTGAAATTACCACTTTATTCTCTTAATATTCATTCTTGAAATTTCTGATTTTATTTCCTCACTGGCCCTAACACTCGGCCGTAGTAATGGAATAAACAGTCCTGTGTGTGTGTGTGTGTGTGTGTGTATATTTCTTGTAATTAATATTTTCTAATGCTGTGATTATTTTTGAAGCTGTAGTTTGTAGATTGTTTCCATGCAGCCTCAAAGAATCAACACTGTGCCAGCAATAATTAAAAATAGTGTAAAGCTTTAGTTACATTCATTAAACAGCTGCTCATTAATTAAACTTATCACTCACCTGCAGTCAGGTAAATAGCTGCACACACAACAGGAATCATCAGAGGAGACAATAACAGAAGCTCCTAATGATCCCAACTGGCAAATGCAGAGTTATAATTATCCAGCATATATACAGGTTAACGCTGGTGTCCCTCTCTCACTGTACAAATCGCAGCAGTCACACACAGACAGACACATTTCAAAACATACACACAATAAATCAACACTGTCATTCTCTGTTTACCTGACGTCAGTGAAGTAAACGCTTCAACAGACAGAGCCTGTGACAGTGCTGCGTTCAGGGGTACGAGTCTATTGTGCAGTGGGATATTAGCAGCAGTGAAGAGGCTGTGGCGCTACAGAGAGTCCTCAGACTCACTGTCCGTGTTGGGCTTGGTCAGCAGCTCCAGCTCCTCGCCGTCCTGCGACAGAACACACACACACACACACACACACACACACACACACACACACACACACACACACACACACACACACACACACAGCGGATCAGGAGGTGGAACATGGTGGACAAACCTGCAGACACAAGGTATTTCTCGTCTCTATCTCAGTATCATCACCAAACAACAACTTCCCAGCTTGTTTTTAAGACGGTGCAGAGCAGGATTTACTGGCTCAGAGGGGCAATACTTTGCATTTTAAAGCCGCAGCTATTAACCAGCAACCAGTTTTTGTTAGTGCTCCACCAAAGAAACAAAGGTTACGTCTGAGGACTGTTATTAACACACAACGGAGGTTCTCCTCAGTCATGGAAACCACCTCCGAGTCCTGCTCAGTCCAGGACGGTGTCCTCACAAGGCCCCCGAGGAGATCTGGTCTGTTTAATTACTTCCTCTTTTAAAATCCAATAGACCGCATTGACCTAATGAAATTACGTGAGGCACGGCCCCAGCGTGAGCCTGAACGCTGTTTTCATAGCGAGGGGCCGGGTTTCCTGAAATCACATTATAGAGGAACGAGAGCCAAGTTTCCTACAGAGCGAGGTATGTGTGTGGGAGGAGGGGGAGGGGCTTCACGTGGGGGTTAGGTGAGGGGTGCTGTATTGAAGATTTGCGTTTGGCTTCCTACCCCTCTGGACCTCTCGAACACCTCTCCGTTGATGACCCGCAGCTTTTCCTGCTGCAGGGTGTACTCCAGGTCCTTGGGCCGGCTGGCGTTGTAGATAAAGATGGCCAGCAGGACCACGGGAGCCTGGAGGAAGAAGTCCAGCGAGGGGCGGAAGTCGAAGAGGAAGAGGGAGAGGGTGGTGACCAGAACAGTGGTGATCTGGCCCGTCAGCACGTGGAACATGTTGTCTCTGAACTTCAAGATGAAAGCCACAGATAAACCGAGGGCAGCTGGGGAGACAGAGGAGAGAGAGGTCGTTACCTTAATGTTCGTTATTGATGTTAATAAGTTTATCTGGAGACAGTTTTCCAGTGACTTTGCTGCTGATTTGTTCCAAAGCTTAAAATGCATTTCCCTGACAAGCGATCTCTTGCAAACAATGACTGAGCTGTCGAGAAAAACCACAGCACTGCTCATGTTTATGTGGTCTGAGTTTATATTCAGTAACAAGGGCGGAAACTAACTTTCAGTCACGTCACAGCAAAAAGTCTGAGGTTGCTGCTTGTGGGAAACCGTCAGACCAGACGAGAGTCTGCGGCCTCTCTCCGACATTTAACCTCCATGTTTTCTTCTTCTCCTGTGTTTTCTTTGAAGTGTTGATCCATAAGAAGAAATATTTGTGGTTTTAAGAACCAAAAACCATCTCAGTGTAGTTTGTAATGAAGCTACAGCCTTAGCTTAGCTGATCTTAGCATACAGACTGGAAGTAAGGGTTTGGGGAGTAGTAGGTAAAGGTTTAGCCAGACCTTTCTGTTGGATCACCGCTCCACTGAGCTACTTTACTTGTCCGGTTTCTTATTTTGAAAAGATAACTTCATGTTAACCACGTGTAATTTGGTGAAACAGAGACTTCTGTAGATGAACACATAAAACCTCTGTTACATTTCAGATCATTGATGTAGAAAACAGTTTGGGGAATTACACGTATTACCTTTCTTTCCAGGAGGAAGATGAGAGGATGAATACCACTCTCATATTTTACCATTAAATATCAAAGGAGCTATTTCTAAGTTTTGCTATTGCTACATAGCTAATGTTAGCATTAATAGCTGTTTATTTACGAGTCTTAGCAAGAGCTTCAGCCATCGTTGCATTTACAAGACAAGAGGTTATAATACTTCCTCTGAGCAGCTACTTCTTCAGGGCAGACTGGAGCTACAGTGACTCGCTATCAGAAAGTGACGAGGCAGACCAGCGCTAGCTGGTTAGCATGCTAACTTCAATACAAGAAAATAAGTGATAGAAATAGAAGCAAAACAAAAGGGTTGCATTCCACCTCTGGAGACAGCTGTTGGTGAGTAAAGGAATGAAGTTTGATGCCGAACTCACAACGTTTCTTCTAGACTGGTAAGTAAACAGCTGCTAATGCTAACGTTGTAGCAATAGCAAAAAAACGTACAAATAGCTCCTACAAGCTACATCCAGATGGTTAGTTTAGCTTAGCAAAGCAAGGAAATAAGTGTATTTCCAAAAAGTTAAACTATTAACTGGTTTAAGTTGCTCACATATCTCATCATTTCTCCACCATCACTCACCAGTGACCAGCACCAGACCCAGGGAGTAGAAGTTGTGTCCATGCAGGAGGCCACAGTGCACGGTGAGGCCTCGCGCCTCGCTGCCGAGCCCGAGGGTCAGACCGTTGAACACCACGCCAAAGGCATACCTGCAGCAGCAGCGGGAGAGGGCTCAGATTAGAACTGAAGCTAACCACCTGTCCTCTGTCTTATTACTGTCCTGACCGGCTGCCTCTCACAGTTTACTGTTCTGGATGAAGATGCTCTCAGTGATCTGGTTTCCTTCCTTCAGGATCTTCTCGTTGTAGATGTTGGCCATGGCGGAGATGAAGCACTGGAGAATCAGCAGGACGTGACCCACGCCCAGAGACCGGAGCTTCTCCACCACCTTGTCCCTCCAGGCCTGTCCGGGCAGGGACGACGCCCACGATTCACTGGCACTGCGATGAAAGAATCAACATCAATTACAACATCAGCAGAACGTCTTTTATCCCTCATTTCTTAAGTGTTCAGGCTACATCAGGCTACATCCTCCTGACACTATTAATAAAGCTGTAATTTACACCTGCATCAGAAAACAATAATAGATATTTTATCCCATGTAGTAAATAATCTTCAATCATTCATCTGTTCCCGAATCCATCACGTCACCTGCTGTTCCTCATCTGCTCCAGCAGCTGAGTGTAGAGCACACAGGCGTTGGAGGGGGTGGACAGGGGGTTCGCGTGGAGACCCGGGACCGCGATGGAGTTCTGGCTGCCTCCCGATCCCGTCGTCAAGGAAACGATGGACAGAAAGAGGATGACCAACGCTGCCCACTGAACCCAGGACAGACGCCTCCTGCAGGAAGAAGGAGGGAAACACAAAGTTAAGTTTAATCTGAGGTTTCCACTGGAGTCAAATACACAGAATCACACACAACACAAGACGCCTCATTTCATGACACTGATAAAAAAGTTACATCTTTGCTTTTAGTATTTCTTTCAGCAGTGGTTCTCAAAGTGGGGTCCAGGGACCCTCATGGGTCCTTGCACAGGTTCCTGGTGGTCCCCAGTAAAAAGGGGAATCATTTAACACCATCCAACACAATGGCAGGTTTAAACACTTTCTGTAATAAAACATCTAAAAGCAGCTGGAGTCACCTCCTCATGGTCGTATCCCTCCGCCACTCAAACTAGTTTCAGGTCACATCCCTGTTTATCCAGAATCATATTACAAATTAAACATTATTGTGTCATAATCTCTGTGTGAAGTCTTGAGGAATGGCTAAAACCGTGTTTTGTGAGGTCACTATGATCTTGACCTTTTACCACTAAAATCTAATCAGTTGATCCTTGAAAACAACATGGCTGCTGCTCTGACTGTCGCCGCTCTGTGGTCTAATTTATATATAATACACAGATATTGTCCTGCACAGTAAAAAAGACTATTAGTGAAGGGATTTTTAAAAAAAGAAAAACTATGAAACTTTTGATTAAAATGTCAAATGCCTCATTAACAAAACAAAAAAACAAGAACAGCCTGAAAAGAGAAAATAAGATAAAGATGCATCAATGTCCTACTGAAGAACAGAACATCTCAGAGTTGTTCACTGTGCCACTTACTTCAAAACAATTCTAAAGAGTACGGCTGTGGTCAGGATGACGAAGTTGGAGAACAAAACCGCCATGGCCTGGAGACGAGAGGCAGGACAGGAAGCAGAGAGATAAAACACAACGACTGTATCTAACACAGACAGTTTGGACTGGACGTTTTATAAAAGCCGGTGTGATATGAGACAGTGAAATCTGCTTTTAGATAATGTTTCTCTGCTTTTCTTATCATGTTATTTGGGAGCGGAATAAGCCAGAATATTTCCTTCTGGTGGGGGTCATAGAGCGTATTTAAATCTCCACTAACGGGCTGAAGGTAGGTCATCACATAGAAGATGATGAGGTTGTCCAGGAAGTAGAGGAAAGCAGGGATGGCCCACTTCAGGGAGTTGAGGAAGGACGAGCTGGAGGAGAAGCCCATGTCTCTGCAGGATCGACCCTCTGAAAGAACAGAGAAGAAGAGTTTAAAAACACAAAACAAACACACCTCGTCAACAAATTCAATACGACAGACAGCTGTTCACCTCGGACTATGACCCTGACTGACATAACCAGGCAGAAGAGCAGTTTGAGCGCCTCAGCCAGCAGATTGACGGACGCAGGGAGGAAGTCATACTTGTTCTCTACAAAATAAAAGAGACACAGTCAACCAGACACCAACCCCTCAGGGGAATAGATATTAAAACTGTTTAACATGGTTTTAGACTTGAAGAGAAGCTAATCAAATATGTTTATCTCTGTGTGGAAAAGCAGTAATATCTGTGTCATTGTCAGTCACCAGCGTTGGCAGAGAATTTGAGCAGCAGGATGCGACTGGTCCCCAGGGTTACGAAGCCCAGGCCGAGGGCTAGAGTGTAGGCCGACGAGCGGGAGCAGAGTCTGGGGCCGGAGTGGCAGCACACCATGGCTGGGACTGGAGCTGGAGCTGGATGCAGTCAAACCTGCTGGATCACATTAAGAAACACAGACACAGAGCTGGTATCAGCCCCGGCTCTCGGCGTCTCAGGAGCCCAGAGTTTCAGCTTGACAGAGAAACTGTGAGGGCTTGTATACCGACACCAACATGGTCGTTTTCCACAGCTCCAACACTCTCAGTCAGAAAACTGCAAAACGTCTCCAGTCAGAGATCAGCGGGTGAACGAGTGAAGAAAATATATTCAAAAATGAGGCAAATATGGAGCTGTGAAAACAACAGGGCAATTCATGTGACTAAATATCACTTGGATTATGCTGTATTAGCTGTGTAGAGAAATGTTAGAACTGGATTTTCACTGTAGGATTTTATGAAAAGGCGAATCAGGAGCAGTTAATATCTCCAGAAAATCCTGATCATGTGGTTTGAATTTTTAAAGTTGTTTTAAAGACAAATACTGATTTTATTTTTTTCAGTTTAATGCATTTTATGGGAAATTTTCTGATCAATAAAAACTATTCATGACATTATTTTATTTCCTCACTATACTAATAGCAACTATTTTTCAACATATGGCTTTGAGAGTCTGTATTTAACATTTTTCACTCGTTTGAAGATTTAAAACTTTATTGTCACAGAGCAACAGGTTCCACTTCAATAAAATGAGTTTGCAGTTCCTCTACATTGCCATCATTTAAAAAGCAGAATAAAAAAAACAAAGCATATTAAAAAGGGGAATTAAAATAACAGTATCTGGAAAGGCACTGGTTCACATGTTTAATAGGAGTTATATAGAGAAATAAAATAAACATATGTACTATCTGTACAAGTTAAAATGTGCAAACATGCCTTTGTAAGTTGTAAAAGTCTGATGTTCACAGCAGGATAACAGAGAAATGCACCAGCGGTACGACACTGTTATATTCAGCACACGACAGACCAAAGGAATAATCAATATATATGTGACAGGAATCGATAGCTGCAGCCTTACACATCATTTAACTCTCTTCCGGTTGTTCTAACATACTCACATTAATCACCACAACATCTTAGATGTAGTCGGAGCTGCAGGTTTAACGTGTTTACTCACTAAATTAAAGCGAAACCGGACGAGGTGCGTGAGCTCAGAGTTAGCATCGTCCGCATCACAGACTAAACAACTCCCGCGAAAACAAGGCGCTCTTCTTCTGCTCTTCATGTTCGGTCCAATGTTTCTACGTCACCGAACAGACGTTAAAACTTACCGAGACTCGCTTGTTGTTCTCCTCTGTTCCAACCACATAGCTGAAGAAAACATCCGACAGCCGGAGCATCGTACTGTCGCCAGCCCTCGCTCTTCCTGGTCAGTCGGCGCATGCGTATTGACCACAGGTGTCGTGCTGACGTCATCCCACACGCAGTGCAGGTCCGTGTGATTCGCGTGATCTTCTGACTTCAGACTGTCCTCACCTGGCAGCAAGATGGAGGTCTGTTTCAAACACAGTCATCTAGGTTTTTACTTTAAGCTCGCACACTTTTATTCAATGACGTCTGAGGCTAAATACGGCAGGGGCGGGGCCAGAGGGGGGGAAGAGGTGGCAAGGGCCCCCCAGGCAATCTGACTATACCCCTGTTGCCCCCCTACCTGAGTCAGAAGGTAACTGGTTTGTTAGTATCATGGATTTCACAGGTGTAGCCTGCAGGCCAGGACTCCTGGACCAGAGTCTCTGTATGAAGTGACTGTTGTTAACATTTCATAATGAAACCAAAACCAAACCACAAGAGACACAAAATAACAACAAAGAGACACAAAATAACAACAAAGAGACACAAAATAACAACAAAGAGACAAAATAACAACAAAGAGACACAAAATAACAACAAAGAGACACAAAATAACAACAAAGAGACACAAAATAACAACAAAGACACACAAAATAACAACAAAGAGACACAAAATAACAACAAAGAGACACTAAATAACAACAAAGAGACAAAATAACAACAAAGAGACTCAAAATAACAACAAAGAGACACAAAATAACAACAAAAAGACACTAAATAACAACAAAGAGACACTAAATAACAACAAAGAGACAAAATAACAACAAAGACACACAAAATAACAACAAAGAGACACAAAATAACAACAAAGAGACACAAAATAACAACAAAGAGACAAAATAACAACAAAGACACACAAAATAACAACAAAGAGACACAAAATAACAACAAAGAGATGTAAAATAACAACAAAGAGACACAAAATAACAACAAAGAGACACAAAATGACAACAAATAGATGTAAAATAACAACAAAGAGACACAAAATAACAACAAATAGATGTAAAATAACAACAAAGAGACACAAAATGACCACACCTTTGCCACAGGTTAGTGCTTTACAGATCGGACAGGCTGATACGGTGGCCCTGAGGGGAAAAATACATCATTGGAAATGATGTATTTGCATTTAAAAGGTTGTACATGCTAATAATGAAACTGTCAGTGGTTTTAGTTGTATTTATTATTAATATAATATGTTTCCTTAAATGTAGTTATCTTTGCTGCGGTGCGTCATGTTCTGTAACGTCATGTTTTCTCTACTGTTGTTATGTTTTCTGATTAGTTTTCATGTTTCATTGAATTGTTTTGTATGTGTCCACACATATTACCCAGAAGTCTAAATCAGACGAATGACACTGTTATTTCTTCATGAATCAATCACCGCTCCATATTTAATTATGTCTTGGATAAGGCTGAATGGAGCGTGTCCAGCTCATTTATTTATCAACGGGTGGAAAAGTTAATAATTATTTTGTTTAGGTACAATACAGTTATAATGATTAAAAATGAAAAACAATTTATGACACAAATACACATCTTTTGACATTTTCTCCCCCACAAACATAAATAAACTGAGTTTGGGACGGGCGTCGTCTCCGTCTGTTACACACACATTAATGTTTTACGCTTGAATTATGACGTGTTTTTGTCTTTACGGTTCTGGGACATTTTGAGGTCAGAGAAATTTACCGTGTAATCTTCGACACTGGTTTTGAGAGCTGAAGGAATGAGCGGATGATTCACAGCAAAACACATGAGGTTTTCATTTCAACAGAGGAAAAAAAATGTGCAGAGACACAGTTCATTGCCCTGGGACATAATGTTTAAACGTGTGTGTGTGTGTGTGTGTGTGTGTGTGTGTGTGTGTGTGTGTGTGTGTGTGTGTGTGTGTGTGTGTGTGTGTGTGTGTGTGTCAGTGACAGATAAAGCACAGAGCGGACCTCTCTGTCAGATCACAGCTTCTTCACTTGCTGAACAGACCAGTTTCACCTGGAGGATTGATCCCAGACATGAGGCTCTGTGTCTGGGCCGGAGCTCGGCGTCTCCTGCCCGTCCTGGTTCTCCTGACTGTCCTCCATGTCAACGCGGACCAGCACCAACCCAGGAAGAGACACTACTACATCGCTGCTGTCGAGATAGACTGGAAGTACTCTGGCAATGACACACACAGGTGGGACCCTTGATATTAAATCATAAGAATTACATAAACACTATTTTTGTGTAATGTTTGCAATTTTTGTTATTTTATATTGTATTTTTGTGATATTATTATGTATTTATTTTAAAGAATAAACCAGTAAAAAGAGTCCAGTTTATCTTTGTTTCATTTCTTTGTCAGCTTGTTACTGTTATCTACGACACACACACACACACACACACACACACACACACGTATATATATATATATATATATATAATATATATATATATATAATATATATATATATATATATATATTAAGACACATGCTAGGTCAACCATGTTTGCAGTATTAATGCAGAAGAAAACTTGTGTCTTCATATCTTCGTATCTTGTTTATTTTCAGTTCTCTGCACATTTGTTTTTCTTGTGCGCTGATTCATGTGGTGTGTTTTTCCACCTCTGCGTAGATCTGGTCCCACCTATAAGAAAGTGGTCTTTCGGGAGTATGAGGAAGACTTCAGACAGGCTAAGACTCATCCCTCCTGGTTAGGTAAACTCATCCGTCTGTCTGGCTCTAATTATGAAGAAATCCACTTCCTGTCTTCCAGTTCACTTCACATCAATTTCACAGTAATTTCCCAGAAAGAAATCAGTTTGTACATCACATCAGTTTTCCTGACCCTCATTTCACTGCTTTTCTTACTGAACATTCAACCTTAATATGTGATAAATAAAACTTTGAACTGCTGTTTAGTGGCAGCATCACTTAAACCTGAAATATATAAAACAATAATATCATATATGGTGATATTTGGCCTGGACTGTGTTGAGATATTAAAGCTGACCTACCTGTACCTGCACAGTATGACATAAATAAACAGCTGTCAGTTTTATCACTAACTTTCTTTGATTCTTACAAACACTCATAAATCATCAAGAACTCAACATCTGTCCAAGCTGAATATTTTCCCTCTGACTAGCACCAAAGAAATATAAACTCCTTTCTGTGGAAACACATAAAGTATTACCAGGAAGATTAAACATATATATGTATGAGGCAGATTAAAGTGATTACACTGTATTTGCTGGTCAGTGAATCAGTAATAAGACAGAGACAGAGACGAGTCATGGTGAACTGTCGTTGCTTGTTCTGTTGTTTCTCCACAGGTCTGCTCGGACCCACGCTGAGGGCCGAGGAGGGCGACACGATTGTCGTCACTTTCAGAAACATGGCGACCGGAGCGCACAGCATTCACCCACACGGGGTCGCTTACGGGAAACAGTCGGAGGGTGGGTGACGGTAACCCAGACGATTCCCGTCTGACTGACAGCTGTGGAAAACCTAAAGAGGAGCAGTAACTCACAGTGTGTCTGCTCGGGTCACAGTGTGTGATCAGGACGTTA
Source organism: Seriola aureovittata (assembly GCF_021018895.1). Taxonomy (NCBI): domain Eukaryota; kingdom Metazoa; phylum Chordata; class Actinopteri; order Carangiformes; family Carangidae; genus Seriola; species Seriola aureovittata. The sequence goes on along the minus strand of NC_079374.1, from coordinate 1,478,248 downwards.
CTCATTCTAATAATTACACAAGATTGGCCAACACAACAAACAACTCTGTTTGTCTTTTTCTAAAATATTAACCAGGACAGGCAGATTATCAAAGTACTGAAGTCCAAAGGTTTTAAAAATGAAAGGAAGCTCACAGGAAGCTCTTCATTAAATCTTCATTAAGTTTGGGATTTAAGCAAAATATTATTTGAAGGAAGTCAATAATCTCCTCAGACCCCTGCACAGCAACTGTATTTAATTCATTTCACCTTTTCCTTTTTGCTCTTATTCAAACTGAATGTATTTTTCTTGCAGGAGCCAACTACTTCGACAACACGTCGCAGAAGGAGAAAGAGGATGACGTCGTGCACCCGAACGGGGAGCACGTTTACTACTGGGAGGTGACGTCAGAGGTTTCTCCACAGCCAGCTGACCCCACCTGTCTCACCTACACCTACATCTCCCACCAGAGGGTCGTGGAGGACTACAACTCAGGCCTCATCGGGGCTCTGCTCATCTGCAAGCCCAGTGAGCAGTAAAACCTGGCCCTGTCTCCACTTTGGTTTAACGGAGGGGAGAAGCACAAACTGTTCATTTCTCTCTCTCTCTGTCTCTCCCTTTTGTTCCCAGAAAGTCTGGATGAGTCGGGGAGGCAGATCGGCGTCCACCAGGAGTACGTCTTCCTGTTTGGGGTGTTTGACGAGAAGGAGAGCAAGTACAAACCGAGCGACCACGCCTCAGACGACACCGTCAAGTACACCATCAACGGATACACAAAGGGATCGCTACCTGGTCAGTCCGACACGTAGACAGTCAGACAAACTCTGTCAGCCAGCTGATCCTTGGTATCCTCATTACATCGAAGGAAAACTTTGAGTTTCTCCCACGTCATCATCAACTTTTTCTATTTTCCGCAACATTTCCTCAACTATATTTCAGAGGGAAACAAATTTTTGACTTTATTTCTTACTCTATAATATTTATCTACGAATCATGTTGAATTATAATGTTTGTTGGATTATTAGACAGTAGATTATTGTTGTTGTTGACATCACTGTCGCACCGTTTGGATCTAGAACATAAAAAGTACATCATGGAGAAGACTTGCTTCCTGGCAGGTGAACATGTGACACCTCAGATTCAGTTCTGGTTAATAGTTAAACCTCTGTTCTGAGTCAGGACGCCAAGTATGTTAAACAGCAAGTAACCATAACAACAGTGTTGATGATTCAAAACACTCAGAGAAACCAAATCCTGCAAGGTTTGGATGGTGGGTCCAGGTGGGCGGGGCTTGGTGACTGCTTTGTTGTGACATCACAAAGTTCCAGAAGTCCTGACGGCTGGTTTTAAGGCTCAGTTTCTGAATACAGGCTGTGTGCATTTCTCTGTGGAACAGAGGAACTTTGCTTGTGATGTGGTACAGTACTGTGCTCCTGCTGATATGTACAGATGTATGGTGGATGGGAGACCCCAGATGTCCCGCATAAACAAAAACAATCCAAAGTTAGAACACACAAAGAGACGGATGGTTTCTTCTTCTTCTGTGTCCAGATGTCAGAGTGTGTGCTCATGCCTCTGTGAGCCTGCACCTGCTGGGCATGAGCTCACAGCCGGAGGTGTTCTCCGTGCACATGCACGGGCAGGTGCTGCAGCAGACCGGACATAAAGTGTCGACCGTGGGGCTGATCAGCGGCTCCACCGCCACCGCCAGCATGGTGGCTCTCTACGCGGGCCGCTGGCTGCTCTCCTCGCACACCAACAAGCACATGGCCGGTAAGTGTTCCTCTGCGTCATCCATCCACCGCGGACTTTACCCACGTGACCACATTTAAAATGCTTGTCCCGCTGCAGCCGGGATGCACGGCTTCGTGGATGTGGAGAAGTGCGGTGGCTTCGAAGCGCCGCTGCGACGGATGACTATCAAGCAGAAACAGCAGAGCACGGAGTGGACATACTTCATCGCAGCTGAGGAGATCGTGTGGGACTATGCGCCCACTGTGCAGGAACATGTGGATGAGTAAGCAGCATGCAAACCAATCAGACGTCCCTCTGTGGCACCACACGTGCTTCCTAATTCATGCTGAAGAGACTGGACACACCGTGTCTTCTTATGTCCATGTGTCAAACCTCTTATCTTTTTTTGTGCAGGGACTTCAAGCTCCAGTACTTGAAACAGTCTCCGACACGGATCGGTCAGAAGTACAAGAAGGTGGTGTACTCTCAGTACATCAACGAGTCGTTCACCGAGCGGGTGGACGACAAGAAGAGGAAGAATGAGCGCGGCATCCTGGGCCCGGTGATCAGAGCGCAGATCAGAGACGTCATCAAGGTGAGAGCGCGTTCGTTTTTTAAAAAATCCAATCAGTTGGATGGCAAAATTAAAATTCAAAGTGATTAACATTACAACACAGTGTGTCTGTAAATGTGCTTAACAGAAATAAAAGAAGCATGAAAATAGAAGTAAAAAGCCTAATAAGACAGATAATACCTAATAAAAGTGCATGATTACAAGATGTCAGTGGAGAACAGAGCAGTTCTTAGCTTCTTTTAAAGTCACTTAAAGTTTGGGCAGATCTGATTTGATCCACTGGGAGCTGGTTCCAGCAGGGGGCAGCACAGAGGCTGAAAGCTCTAGGCTCCACTAACTGACTATTTTCTGCTGTAAAGACATTTTAACATGGGAGTCTATGGGGACGGCCTCACTGTTGGAGCCAGACTCTAGTGGTCATTAGAGGAACTGCAGCTTCTGGTTCTCCAGTGTTGCTGCTTCATGTTTCAGTCTGGAGGTTGCTGCTTTATCTCCACGCTGTTCATCTGCTGTGGATACGATCACTATCGAGTTAAAGCTGTAAATTCGGCACTTTAACCTCACAATCCTAGTGTTTCAGATAAATGGCTGTGATCACAGAGCATCATTTAACATTGTTTGCACGCAGTGTGTCCTCACACGTCCTCCCGTCCTTTCACAGATTGTTTTTAAGAACATGGCGTCCAGGCCCTACAGCATCTATCCACATGGACTGACAATAGAGAAGTCAGACGAGGGAGTCAACTACCCAGCAGGAGGTACTGAGTCTGTCCTCACCATAAAACTGATGGATTCAACACTTTGTAAGCTGGACTGTCCACTCTGGTTTGATCATATGAAATGGTTTCAATATATCTGATGGGGCGCTTTGTGGTGTGGTTGCCAGGAAACCACTCTCATGGTGTTCAGCCAGGTGAGACACACACCTATGTCTGGAGAGTGGTCGAGGAGGATGAGCCTTTGCCCGGAGACCCCCGGTGTCTGACACGGATGTACCACAGTGCGGTGGACACGACACGGGACATCGCCTCGGGACTGATTGGACCCATCCTCATCTGCAAGAGTCAGTCCCTCAACGTCAGGAACGTGCAGGTAAAGAGCGCCACGGTTCACGGGAAGGCAACGTCAGTCTGTTGATTGGTCGGTTGGTCCAGGCTGAAATATCTCAATAACTATTTGATGCATCATGATCCTCAGAGGATGATCCCCTGACCTTTCCTCTATCACCACGAGGCTGACATTTGTAGTTTGGAGTGAAATGTCCCAACAACTATGGATCGAAATGCCATGAAATTTGCTTTAGATATTCCTGTTCCCCAGAGGATGAACTGTAATAAGTTTAGTGACTTTTTATCTAGCGCCATCATCAGGTCATACCTTTAATTTCTCAGAGACTTTGGTTTGGTTCATCACTGAATGTATCGGTGCAAAACTCACGATGTTCCCAACAACCTCAGCTGTATATTGTGTTTAAGGCAAGGCTAGTTTATTTCTATAAAAAATAGATAATAAATTAAAAATATAACATTAAGATGACGTTAAAATAGTATTTAAAACAATAAAAATTTGAATAAATAAAAATAAATATATTTAAATACATAAGATCAGGTGGGAAACTTAGGACACATTTGCTTATTAGCACCATTTTAGTGCTATAAGCAAATGTTAGCATGTTGACACACTTAACATCACCATGTTAGCATGAGCATGTTAGCATAAGCATGTTAGCATGCTGTGAGCTGCTAGCATGGCTGTAGAGAGCAACATGAAATCAACATGAATAACAACTAATAATAAGTTTGTTGGTTATTTATTGGTGAGTTGGTTATAATTACAACATTGTTGCATTTGTAGATTAACATAAAGTTTATTTGTTATTTACGTTATTTTTTAATGTTATTTATTTCTGTTTTCTACAGTTTTGTGCTAATGAGCGATGTCTTGTTGCATCTATGATGATTGACATTTAATGGTTTTGTAACCTGATGAAAGAGGAGCAAAATGTTTCACAAGGCTATAAAACTAAAGTTTGCTAACTATATTGATTCTGTATTACACTTTAAAGACTATTGATTTGTTAATGTCATAGTCAAATGTGCACATTCCTCCAGTGCTAGGTTCAGTATGTTGAGACACAAAGAATCAAATTTAATCAGCAGAAATGTTCTATAAATGTAAGTGGATTCATGTAAATGGATAAATAAAGGTTTTTGTTTGTACAGCTGAAAGCAGACAAGGAGCAGCACGCCATGTTTGCTGTGTTTGATGAAAACAAGAGCTGGTACCTGGATCACAACATTGGCCGCTATACTGATCGAACCAAAGTCAACAAGGAAGACTCTGACTTTTATAAGTCCAACGTCATGCACAGTAAGTTTTGCAATAATCAGACTGAAGCTAACAAAAAGCTCATCGTGAAATCGGACGACTAATATTCATGTCCGTGTCCTCACAGCGATTAACGGTTACGTGTTTGAGGGCGGCCCGCTCCTGGGCTTCTGCAACGGTGAGGTTGCAACGTGGCACGTGTCTAGCATCGGAGCGCAGGACTACATCCAGACAGCCACGTTCTATGGCCACATGTTCGAACTGAATAAGCGGACGGAGGACTTTCTCAGCCTCTACCCCATGACCGGAGAAACCATCACTATGAACATGGCCAACATTGGTCAGTCACGCTCACGATACCTTTTTATGTCATGTCATGTTTATGAGTACTGTCTATCCAAGTATTCTCAAGATTCATTTAACCTGAAAAAATATTATGGCAGTAGAAACAATATAGTGTACATATTTTATACAGCGTGATATCCATGAGTCCACACAGACTAGATAGATAGATACTTTATTTATCCGCTAGGGGATATTTATGTGTCCAGTAGTTTTTATTGGTAGTAATAATAATAATAATAATAACAGTTAATAATAAATAATAATAAAATTAGTCCACTTCCTTTGGCTGAGGGGTAGTCTAGCCCGATGGCAGTGGGAACAAAGGATCTTCTGAACCTCTCTGTTCTGTTGATAGTTGACGCCACCATGTGAAACTTTTTCATGTTTTTTTTTTTTTTTTTTTAATCTTTCATGGACGACTTTTCTCTCGCACCAGGTATCTGGCTCCTGGCTTCCCTGAATTCCCATGAGACAACCAAAGGAATGCGCGTGAAGTTTCGGGATGTCGAGTGCTTCCGTGACTCCCAGTATGAGTACTATGATGATAAAGAATTTAGTGAGTGGAAGCCTCCCAGTTTGGATGAGCTCAAGAAGGAAGAGGAGATACCGGAACCCTTAGAAAACGTAAAAGAAACCGAAGGGATGGATGATTACACAGATTCGTTTGCAGACGAATTAGGTCTCAGGTCTCTGAAGAACCAAACTAAGGATTCAAATGTGGAGCAGCTGGATCTCTCTTTCCTCGACTATGATGTGCCTGGCGGAGATACGAACGACACCTTTACTTTCACAGAGACAAAGAGTTACAACGACACCTCCCTTCCACAGCCAAATACACTCAATCAGACATTATTTCTAAATCGGACAGAGGTTGATGGAGTAAACCTAACAGCGGTCCATTTGCTGAACCAAAGCATCAGTGAGAATACAACACATATACAGAACACAAGTGATGCGTCAGTGTTTGGCAATTCCACGTCTAAAACAGAGAACTCAACCGTCTTTTATAGCCCCAGTGATTTACTAAAGAATGACAGTGCAACTACAAATAGCAGCGACTCTCTAGCCATCTCAGATCGTGATAGTGATGCTGTTTCCGACACGAACAACACAACAATTCACAACGGTACGGCGTCATCAGTGGCTGGAAATGTATCTACAGAGATTACCAATCTGACGGTAACATTACAAGAAACTACCAATCTTACCGTATCATTACCTGGAAATGTTAGTTCCCTCTTGGAGACTGAAAGAATTAACGACACCCTGACCGGTACTAACCAGACCACTTTGGTCCCGGCAGAGGACTCAGAGGAGAGACTCACCAGAGGGGATGTCTTCTCTTACTCTGTGCCTCTGTCCACTTCCGGGAGCAACAGTCTCCATGGCGCACCAGACCACCAAGTGTCTGTTATCAATCTGTCGCAAAGTGAAGATGAGAATAACACAGCGACGAACCGCGTTAACGTGTCAGCGGACGCAACAAACCATTCGCCGTCTGTTTCAGCGGATGGCGCTGGCGACAAACCCAGTGACGATGGCGCAGTAGCAGAGCTGGCGCATGGACTTCAAACGGATTCTTCTGAAAATGTGACACAGATTTTGCTTGAAACTGAGCCTTTACAAAATGGCACAGTGAATATCAAACATCCAGATACATCAAATGCATCGGGGGAGGTTCGTTCGGGGAGTAGGGAGAACATCACGGCTGTTGTTGGTGAGTTGAACCAAACGTCTTCTGCAGAACATTCCCCCAATGAGACCGTGGTTCCAGATAACGTGTCCCCCTCCAGTGGTGCAGTGGGAAGTTATGAGGTGCTAAGTGCCTCCGAGAGCAGCGAAGAAGTGTTTATCTACCTTAAAGAAAACAACACAGAGGTGATTAAAACCACCTCTGTTAAAACACAGGGCCACAACTGGACGTATGAGGGAACGCACCAGGTGGAGCCCATGGATATTCCTGACTACATGTTGAAATATTTTGAGAAAGAGACCCCTCAAACGACGCCAACACCAAAGAAGAAGAAGAAGAAAGTGACCTTCCGACAGAGGCCCCAGAGGGGCGAAGGCATGAAAACAAAGAAGAGGAAGGAATACAAGCCGGTGATCAGGAGCGGTTTACCGAACAGTTTAGCGTTCTCTCCCCGTGGATTCAATCCAGCCATGACGCCGCGCGGGTCACGACCCAACGCACCACAGCCTTTCTCTGATGAGGAGGAGCTCATCAACATGCCTGTGGTCATCGGCCTCCCCCGGCCTGACTTCAGTGACTACGAGCTCTATGTTCCTGGGAACGAGCCAGACCATCTAGGGCTGAACGAGCAGGACGTGCGTGAAGATGAATATGAGTATGTGTCCTTCAAAGATCCCTACAGCAGTCATGAAGACATCAAGAATCTCCAGCTGGATGACAACACCAAGTACTACTTAAAATTCTCAGGCCCGAATGTAAAGTTGTATTTCATCGCTGCAGAGGAGGTCAAGTGGGACTATGGCGGCTACGGACAGAGGTAAGCTCAGAGGTTGAAGTAAGAGATGCTCGTGTGATGTTTGTAAAGACCATTCAGGGTTATGGGAAACCTGTACAACATCCATACACTTAAAAAGCTAAAAATAAGGATGTGTCACCACCACAGGAGGCAAGACAAGTCGATACCAAACAGCAGAGAAACTAAGTTCACCAAGGTGATTTTCCGGAGTTACGTGGACAGTAACTTCAGAACACCTGACATCCGCGGAGAGATGGAAGAGCATCTCGGCATCCTGGGACCCGTCATCAAAGCAGAGGTTGGACAGAGCATCATGGTAAGACTGATACCTTTTCATTTTTATGTTAATTTTGTATTTAAATGTGTAAGTTAAAGAGAAAATGAATAGTTGCTTTATGTCTGTATGTTAAATGAAAGGCAGCAGCTGGTTAGTTTAGCGTAGCACAAAGACTGAAAACAGGACCACAACTGGTCCAAATGTAGAACAGTCTTTCTCTAAAGCTCAGTTATTGAGTGATTCATGGCGGTTCTGTGCCAGACTATATCTTAGCCCTAACTCCCGGTGTCATGCACTGAAACCACAAGATGAGGACTTAAAAGCACAACTCTGACACAGGCGAGGATCCGACAAGTCTTAACTGGCAAAGGTTTGGTACACAGGTAATCAAACAAATCCAAAAAGGGGTAGATTGAAGCGAGGTCAAAAACAGAACAGTGGTCATACACTAGAAAATCACTACACGAGGAGAGACAGCTGGAACACCTGACACGAGAGACGAAGACATACTGGCAACAAGGGAGGACTGACTAAACCAGGAGAGGGGAGACAACAGGACACAGGTGCAACACATCAGGGCGTGGGCAGACAATCACAACGGCGGGAAACGAGGGAGGGCAGGAAGTGAAACTGAAACGAGAGGAGAGTTGGTTGGTGATATCAAAATAAAACAGGAAGTGTGTGAAAAGACCAGATGCAGGGCTAGACATGACGTTTCCGGTCTTTATGCTAAGCTAAGCTAACCAGCCACCGGCCTAATCTTGACAGTTGTACTGATCTTTATATCCAACTCCCAGCATGCAAATGAGTAAGTGTGTGACCGTGTCTACTTGACCTGCAGGTGGTGTTCAAGAACAACGCCAACCGCCCGTACTCCATTCACCCAAACGGGGTTTCCTACGCCAAACAGACGGAGGGTCTGTCCTATGAAGACGGCTCCAAGTATTGGTACAAATTAGACAACGCCATTCAACCCAACCACACATTCACGTATTTATGGAAGGTCGATATTAACGCCGGGCCACAGGCCGATGACCAGGACTGTCGGACGTGGACCTACTACTCAGGCGTCAATCCCGTGAGTACTTTGTAGATATTTTTTAACTAAATATAAATAATATATTAATATATACAATATAATATACAAAGTAACTCTGACTCTGGCCACATCGACACTGTGGGACACAAGGATGGGCTGAAAGTTATATATACATCCAGATTCTAGACATCACATGTTTGTGCTGAGGTTTTTAAAACTAACATTAAACCTGGTCTGTGCTCCGTCTCTCAGGAGAGGGACATCCACTCCGGGTTGATCGGGCCTCTGCTGGTGTGTCGAGAGGGCACCCTGAGCAGAAACCTGCAGAACATGAGGGAGTTCATGCTGCTTTTCAAGACCTTTGACGAGTCGCAGAGCTGGTACTACGAGACGAACCGCGAGCTGATTCAGAAGAAGCTGCAAAGGAGAACTCTGGGCCCCAACTTCAAGGAGAACCTCAAGTTCCACTGTAATGCATGATGTACATTCAAAATTGACTGTTGATGATATATATCGTTGTGTCAGAACTATAAAATAAATCCTCCTGTTGTTTCCCCAGCCATCAACGGCATCATATACAACCTGAAGGGCCTGAGGATGTACACCAACCAGCTCGCGCGCTGGCACCTCATCAACATGGGTGCTCCCGAAGACTTTCAGAGCGTCCACTTCCACGGCCAGACGTTCCTCGACAAGAAGATCGACAGCTACAGACAGGCGGTCTACCCGCTGCTGCCCGGTTAGCGCCGCGACGTCTGTTTGTCAAGTGAATTCAGATGAACTTCTCTTGGTCGAGCTGCTGCCGATGTTTGACGATGCTGATTTACCGTTGCAGGGGGCTTTGCTACTCTGGATATGTATCCGTCCAGACCCGGCCTGTGGCAGCTGGAGACAGAAGTTGGTTTCAACCAGCAGAAGGGGATGCAGACTCTCTTCCTGGTTCTGGATAACGGTACGAACAGTCAGAGAGGTTGATTATTCCTCCGCGCCTCAGTAACGCCGAAATTTCTAATTTGAAATTTGGCAGAAATGTCAACCAGGACTTCATAAAAAACCATACGCCATATCTCAGCAACTCCTCGACAGAACTCCTTCAAATTTGGCAGAAATGTCCATTAGGACTCAAGGACAAACAGATTCAATTTTGGGGGTCAAAGGTCAAATATTAAAAGTCAGTGTGACCTCACAAACTAAAGACTTCACACAGCAATTACGACAAAATTTCACACAGATGGTTCATATTTTCTCTGACTCTGGATAAACAGGGATGTTACCTGGAACTAGTCTGAGTGGCGGAGGGATACGACCATGAGGCGGTGATTGTAGTTTTCTAACTACACTGACATACTGTTATGCTGTGCTGTAATACTGAGATGTTACTTGCACGTCTCCTGTCAGAGTGCTCCCGTCCACTGGGTCTACAGTCAGGCAGTGTGAAGGATGACCAGATCACAGCCTCCGTCACCAGAGGTAGCCGTAAGTCCGTCCTGTCCTGTTGTGGCAACACACACACTGTAGTCCTCCTGCAATCACAATGAAACTATTGCTCCACTATTGTAGTAGAGCTCTGTAGGTAAAGACGTCACCAGAGCACTGACAGTGTTTCCATCTTTGAAGGATACTGGGAGCCTCATCTTGCCAGACTGAATAATCAGGGTAAATACAACGCGTGGAGCACAGATCAGAACAGCAGCTGGATCCAGGTGTGTATTGTAGTCGTAATAACTCCATATATATTTGGATATGTGCACTTGTTGTGTAATACAATCCACTACCTGTGGACAGGTGGACTTCCAGCGGCCAGTTGTGATCAGCCAGGTGGCCACTCAGGGAGCCAAGCAGATGTTCCAGTCCCAGTATGTGCTCAAGTACTTTATCTCCTACAGCACCGACCGCCGGAAGTGGATCTTCTATAAGGGCGACAGCAGGGACCTCTGGAAGGTGGGTGGTGGGTGGGGGTGTTTGATCACCTCTGTGATCGGTGCAATCAGCTACAAACTAAGAGCGAAGTGTGTGATCTCTGTTTTCTCTCTCTCTCTCCTTCGCCAGGCGTTCCCGGGGAACCAGGAAGCCTATCAGACGAAGACAAACACCTTCTTCCCTCCTGTGATTGGACGGTTCATCAGGCTCCACCCCATCGAGTGGTACAACAAGGCCACAGTTCGCATGGAGTTCTACGGCTGCGAGCTCGACGGTAAGATGTGACTGCACGTCAACCTCACGTTCACCGGACACAGAACTTATGTGTCTCACTGCAAGACTCTGCAAATCACATGATATTCTAAGCGGCAGGTTTAAGAAAGGGGGAATTTTTCTCCCGATTTACAAATTTTCCCCCAAATGACACCAACATTCATGTGCACATGCAGTATGTACTTGCGTCTGGGTTCCTGTGACCGTGATGTTTCTGATAACTCAATAACGACAACCTTCTTCTTTGTATTATCATATTTTACTGAGTGGAACTTCAGGCAAAAATAACAATACTGTGGCCACTGCCATCGCAATGCAAACTGGGTAGTACCGTAAACCTTCTAACTGAGTGGCTGCACCGTAAGTGCCATAATAGTGTGCAACAGAAACAACAGAACATTTACAGTTTCCTCTCCGCTGCCTCAGGCTGCTCGGTGCCTCTGGGGATGGAGAGCGGACTCATAGAACACCGTCACATCACTGCCAGCTCCACAGCCTCCAGCTGGTACTCTGGACCCTGGACACCCTCCCTCGCACGCCTCAACAAACAAGGCACCATCAACGCCTGGCAGGCTAAGGTACCAGTTCCAGTGCTGACATGACAGGATTTAGAGAACAGAGCTCTCTCCAGTGGTTCATTAATGGCTGACATCTCTTCCACAGTATAATGACATGAACCAGTGGCTTCAGGTGGAGCTGCCCCAAGTCAAGAAGATCACAGGTATAGTAACGCAGGGGGCCAAGTCTCTGGGGAAGGAGCTGTACGTCATCTCCTACAGTTTGCAGTACAGTAACAACGGGATCCACTGGACCCAGTACACAGACGACGAGGACTTCGCATTCAAGGTGAGTCACATGGAAACTGTAACTACACGAACCCTGAGCAGGAGCGAGTCTAAACGATGTCTCTGTCCCCTCTCTCTCATCACATCCAGACGTTCTCTGGAAACAAAAACAACAACGACCATGTGAAGAACTACATCTACCCCCCCATCTTCTCACGCTTCATCCGGATCGTACCCAGGAACTGGATGGGCTCCATCACCATGAGAATAGAGCTGCTGGGCTGTGACTTCGAGTGACGCACACACACACACACACACACACACACACACAACCATATTATCACACGTCAGGTCAACCGTACATCTACATCCAGACAATAAACACGTGTAGTGTCTGAAAAGTTCTGGAAAGGAAGGTCCAAAGGTTCTGTTGCTTGCCTGACAAGCCTCTGACAGAGCGGACATACGATGTGCCGTATGAAGAAAATAAGTTCAGTCAATCAGTCCTGAAAGAAGCTTCAAAGCAGCAGAAAGAGAGGAATCGCAACTTCCTGTCAGGACTTTCAGAATAAAATCAGAGCGCAAACAGAATGCAGATGATGAGCAAGATCATGGATTGTGATCTGGTATGATCTTTTTAAATAAATAATATTACAGCCTTTTACAAGTAAATGTATTTCTTAGAGCAGTTTAAGGCCAGTCTAGGGACGGGCGTTGCAAATGAGCTTGCCCTTTGTCTCTATACAAATCATATACATACGTCGGTGAATATCCTGTTTAGAAAAGTGTTACAGCTCGTCACTAAGAGCAGCAGGTGAGTTATAAGAGCCTTTTTGTCAATAGTTGTGTGTGTTTTTTGGAATACTAGTTGCATTTCTAAGCTCACAGAAGTATTTTTCTCATCAGAAATGAATGTAAATGAATGTAAATACACTGTAAAAAGAAATCCTAATTTTACGGAAAATAACTCTAAGTTTTCTAACAGTAATTTTCTCTTTTTTAAATTGTGAACAAAAGTCTGTAAAATGACAGAAATCATCTGTGAATTAACAGCCAAACTTGTATTTTAAGCATTATGCCAATGATAATGAATTACATTTATTTCCCATTTTTGTAAAGAAAAATACTGTATTATTTATACAGTATTTTTTCTGCTTTCTTAAATTACATACAAATCTATGTAAAATGACAGTAATTATCTGTAAGTAAAAATGTAGCTTGTTATTATAAAAGTTAATGTCCATACGAACAATTTAAAGATCTTCTCTGTAATTTCAGGGTAAATCTTATTAGTTTTACATTTATGTGACTTCTACATTCAAACTTTTTTTATTCTGGATGAAATTTAACAAACTTTTTCTCATCACATCAAACTTCAAACAAAAAAAGTTTGAAGTACTGGAATGTATCCCAGCATGCACTGGGAGGAAAGCAGGACAATGGTTTATCACACAACAGTCAACCTGTCAGACTGTTGCTCCGTCCTCACTGAGCTATGAAGGATTATTTTACATCTCTACTATAATTTATACTTGTTACTAAATAAGATTTATCCACCTCTTTATGATGCAACTTGTCTTGTGACAGTGAAGTTCACCTGCACCTTCATTCACAACTGTTTTATTTTTAATTTGTCAGTTACAGTTGATTGTAAATTGTTGAAATTAATGTAGTTTTAATGTGAAATAAAGTTTCTTATGAAGCTTTGCTTTGCTGATGGTTTTTATGGAGCGTGTCTGGTATGAATTTTAACAGCAGCAGCAGCACAGTGTAGAAATCACAACACACTGAAGTTTTTCCTGAATCTGTAATTAATCAAAGACTTTCTATGTTGCTTTAATCAACAACAAACATGATAGAAATGTTTAAATGTGTCCGTCCTTCAACAGAGACAACACAGGATCTAGAGACAGATACTAGAGTTTGTGCTTTTCTAATTTCTCTTATGAACTTACCAATTTTAATAACAATGAAAACACTGATTCACCAAAATGACTGTTAGATTCATCATGAGGCAGATGGTAAATATGAAGAAACACTCAGTACAATTTAATCACCGGTTTATTTGTTAAACACCTTCTCAACCTTTTTGCTCCAGGTTGCAGTTCTGGTGGGTCAGTTCCATCTGTTTCTTGAGGTTCAGGTCCTCGACCTCCTCAGCAACAAACAGCAGAGACTCGGTCCGACAGCAGCTGCTGAACATAGTGCAGCATTAAGAAGCTGAAGACACAGATTTCCCTCAGGAGCTGGTGGAGACCAAACACAGAGCTAAAAGAGAGGGAACACTGGACTGAGATCATCATGAGACATCAACCTGGAGCCGGCCAGCACTGCCTCTCTGATGCCACATAATCCTGGAGACTGAATGACCAGCGAGTCCTCGCGGTCCCTCTGGACCACGTGGCCACCGGGTGAAGACGCAGAGCTGGTTGCAAACGGCCTCCACCAGGCGGCTAACACTGGCCCAGTTTGCAGGGCCCGAGTTCAGTCCAAGAAGACAGCTGAGAGATAATCAGAGAGCAGTGTGTGTTAATATAGATCTGATATTCATTAGAGGAAACAGTGATATCTGAAGTGAATCTCACCTCTGGAGACTTTCAACAAATACAAATCTCTTCGACACAAGTGCAATCGTTTCACACTGATGTGTGGAGGGTAGATGACGTCACTGTACTAGAAGCCTCCCTAAGAAGTATGGTGTGCAGTTACTGATCTCAACAGCATGGAAGTTATTAGTAAGAAACATGTCAAATATTCAAAGGTAACAGCTCTGAGATATAACTGGATATTTGTTGGTGTGTCTGTATTTAACACGGCCAAGGACCCACAGCAGCACATCACCTGTGAGATCATGATGATGCTGAAGAAGCAGGAGTGACAGTAAATCACCAGGTTTAAGCTTTAAACCAGAAACACTTATAAAGTCAATAGTGGTGTGTATGTTATTTGTAATTAAGTTTCCAACCCCACTTTAGTTGAAAGACTACATACAGAGACTTAACTGTTTAATTTGCATTTCTTCAGTTTATTATATTTTATGAGAAATGTTAGAAAATTAATCTGAATCTGAATCAGTAAATATTGTATTTAGATTGTGCTTCTACAGGTTTTAACATTACTTTACACTTAAAGTTTCAATGTTGACACAAATACTGCAAGTTGAAGTTTGAGATGATTTTAATCTGTTTTACACAGTATTTTTTACTTTGTCTTCCAATACAAAAGGTTTACTTTACAGTATTAAGCTTGTGTTAATATTTAATTGATTCACACTTAATTTTATTATTAGGAAAAAGTTTCTCTGCAGAAACTTTAGTGGCGTCACTTTATTGATGGTGTTTGATCAGAATCATTTAGGAGAAATCTGTAAAATAACAGTTTTTCTCTGTAGAAATATTAATGAAACTTTCTGTAAATGTATTGTTTTTACACTTTATCTGAATTAGGTTATGCCAGTCATTTAAAAAATATTTTAGAGTGTATGTAAGTGCAGACCATGTAATCTATTCTGAAATAAATATGATTACCATTCCTACTTCTTCAGCGATGTACGAGCACATTAATGAGCGGATGCTGTCAGCCACACAGGACACGGATAGTCTTGGTATCTTTCTGATGTGAGCGCTGGAATCTTCTCAGGGCGTCTTGAAGGTGTCACTTTTAGCGCCTGAGCCCGTCGTTAAAGCAGCAGCTTCAGGCCTCCACAGTCAACAGACACGTGCAGCTGCAAACACATGGCGTGTTTATCCATTTGCTGCTCCCGTTAAACGTAGCGCCGGAGGTGTGAGAGTCCCAGCGGGGCGTGTCCTGCGTGCTGCTCAACTCTAACTCACAGATAGCTTCACTGGACGAGTGTCTGTCCAGGGGACGGGCGGCGGGAACAAGGATGAGAAGCAGCTGTTTGTGGTTTGACTGTTGGAATAATGCAGGAGAAGAAGAAATCACAGTGGGATCGATGCTTCCGCACAAGCTGAAGCTAAACTGTGTCGCTGCCTTGAAACTGAATTTAAGATTGAAAAATGGATGAAGAATGAAAAGTGCAGTTTGTAGCAGTGAAAGGAGTTTAAATGTGAGTCGTATTGTGAACGTGAGCTGAAGTACAGAGAGACAGACCGAGCTGCATCGATCCGTGCAGAACCTGAACCACCGGCTCCCAACGTTTTCCAACTCTCGACTTGAAAATCTCAAAAATGTTGGCAACAACACGGAGGCTGAATAATCTGTTCTCAGAGAACTTTTTATTCCAACTCCACCGATGGAACAATCCGGACTGACGGAGGAGAGATCACGTGTCGATCCAACATCTGTCTCTTTTAATTCTTCCTGGTTTGATCCTCCAGTTTTCGCTGTAGACACGATCTTTAAGAGAGAAAACAAGTGTATGATGTGGTCTGAAAACACAAACGCTCCTGTCATCGGCCCATCGCAGAAAAGACTTGGTTTTTAAACACTTCAAAAATATATACTTATTCACCAAAATCGTTATATTGTTTTGCTAATGATATTTATCATTTATACCAGTGGGCCCCGGTCCTGTTATATCTACAGGTAGGAGCTGATGAAGACTGTGAATTTAGTCGAAAGCCTCAACACAAGCAAGTAAGTGGACCTTTAGAAAAGCCATGAGCTTGTTTTATCAACCGTGAAGTGAACCTGTTTGTGTTGCTGAACGTTTTTGATGAATCCATCCCTCCACTCTGAAGCTTCTGAACATCAGGTGCAAGTGTGACGTCTCACCACCAGGTGTCGCTGCAGCTTCACCTTCCTCAGAGCTCAGGCCCAGAACATGTGTGAGTGATGAGGTTCAGTTTGATGGAGGTCGACCTGATACCGTCACAGGAAGCTTTCAGAGTGCTGCTGTCGGAGCTTCAAACTCTGACTCATGACTTTAAATATGAACTTTCAGTATTTTTACATTTTAATTTTTTGAATACATCGCCTCACTGCAGCCTCCTGGTACAGCTCAGTGTGCTCATGGGAATAACACTCATCCCCCAGATATTTCCATTTACTGCTGTGCACATGTGCTGATAAAACGAGGTTAAATAATTATTTAATATTCTTCAATATTTGCTTCTGAAGTGACGTAGAAGGATGATGAATCAATCAAACTGTGTTTGTACAGCACTTTTCATACAGTTCAAAGAGCTTCACCCACTGATGAGCTGAGGAGAAAAAGGACAAACAAATAAGAAAACCATTAGATTTAACAAGCTATAAAACAGCAGCAAGCAAACAAAAAACAGAAGAAAATAAATAATAAAATACAATAAAATACAATTTACAACAGATACAATAAAATATGTGAATAAAATAAAGCGAATAATGATTAAAAACTATATTTAAAGGTTGTAGTGATACTTTAAAAGTGTATTTAATAAAGTACCATATTTGTTTTAAACATTTATATTACACGCAGTTAGAGTCACTTCCGGCTGCATGTCATTAACAGTAATACAGGCCTATATATAAATATAAATATATATATATATAAATGATGTGGCCTCGTTCTGTCAGGATCTGCCCGGTGACACATTATGAAAAGCAGCAGCGGGTCATGATCATAAATAAATCCCGCCTTTCACACCTCCGCCTGGCGGGAGACACACGAGCTGTTTACAAACACACTTTTATGAGGGAGACGTCAGGGGAGTGTAACTTCAACCGGGAAAACTTTAATTGGTCTCTCACACACACACACACACACACACACACACACACACACACACACACACACACACACACACACACACCCCTCCCAGCTCTGGCCCCGCCCACACAGAGCAGGGCTCGTTAAAAGGCGGGAGCGTTGGGGCGGCGGGGTTAGTTCAGGAGCTGCAGGACTGTTGATCACCGCGGGACTTTCACACTGAGGGACGTAAAGATTCAAATCGACATTTTAAGGCTGAACTTTCAGGACGCTGCTGGATAATCTCAAACCTGGAATCATGAAGTCTCCAAAGCTTAAAGCTCAAGGTGAGAGTTTATCCTGTTTACCTGTATTTTTTAATTAGTGATCATAATAATTAAGACATAATAAGAGAGATTCAAACTCCAATAACATATAAATATAATAATATAATAATAGACACTCGCATTAATATAAACATGTATTTACATCGTTGTTCTCCTGCAGCGAAGTTCGTCAACGAGGATCTGACCGACGTGCTGTGCGAGTTCGACGCGGTGATCGAAGACTTCACGTCGCCGGTGGAGAAGCGACACTTCAGGTACGACGAGCACCTGAAGACCGTGAAGAGGAGGAGCAGCGCGAGCGTCAGCGACAGCGGCATCAGCGACTCAGAGAGTGAGAATCCGTAGTTAAAGTCACTAGAGAGAAAATATGTTGAGACATATGAGGGTTTATTATGAGACATGAATGTGGATATGGATAAATGTGGAGGTTCCAGACTCTATCTTCAATTGTGCAGTTAAGACTAGAGACACCTGAGACTCCAGGATGGAGATCAGGTGTGCAGAGAGGACACAGAGATGTCCCTGATATCTGATGAAGCCTCAGCTTCTCCCCTGGAGTCAGACTCTGTCCTCCTCCACTCTTATCATGTGCCATCAGTGTGTGTGTGTGTGTGTGTGTGTGTGTGTGTGTGTGTGTGTGTGTGTGTGTGTGTGTGTGTGTGTGTGCTCTCACATGCAATTACACAGAGATAACGAGAAAGAAAGATCCTTGATGGCGGTCCGGAGATTTGGGGTTTAGATTAAGCAGCTACTTGCCGCATATTGTGGCTACGACTCTTTAAGTTTTACTGGCGTCCATTACTCTTACGACTCTACCACACAGTGGGTTATACAGTCCTGCAGAACCGGGCCCAGGCAGCTTCCTCATGGTTTCAGCATCACGTGTGAGTGATGTGAAGACGTCTGTGGAAGCACTTAAGAGAGGAGAGGATGTCCAGTTAACTGTGGACTGGAGACACAGACTCCAGAGAGAGAGTCAGGGACCAGCTGCACAGAAACACCTTAAGTTTTCTCCTTAAGTCTGACACTTAAGTTTGAATTTCTCCTTAGCTGAGGGAGTTACTTAAGGGTGCTGCACCCTCTTTAAAGGTTTCCTTTGTTAAGGAAAAACTTTAAGGCATTTGCAGCAGTGAAAGAGATTTTACTGCGGTAGAATTCTTCTGTTTCCATGGAGACAGTCTATTGCTCGTCGAGGCTCCTGCATTTATCTCCATGAACTCAGACATGTTGTTTAGAGTTTGATTCTTTACCTTTACCTTAAGTATAAGACTAAGAGAAGGAGAAAACCTCAAGTACATAAGTGAAATCTGAAGGAAACTTTAAGTGCAACTGTTTTTATTTTGAGGAAACCTTAACTTTAAAATCTTAACATCAGCTGTTTTGTGTGACTGGCTCCTGGCTTTTAAATGGCAGGTGATAAAAATCAAACTTTATTTTAGTTGTAGTTTAATAAACGGAGGTGTTGTGAGGGGATCAGGTGTTTGAACCTGTGAGCTCAGGGGATCAGATTCCTGCACAAGCTCCGTCCTCTCCATGGCGGTCGAATGAAGAGCGGCCTGTCGACCTATTGTGCTGCAGCCTGATGGATGGACTGATGAAGGTGGAGATAAACCATGAAACAAAGAGGAGAGAGAAATGATGGAGGGAGGAGGAGGAGGAGGTAGAGAGCTGATGACACAACAAGAGAGCGGGAATGATGTGTGTGTGTGTGTGTGTGTGTGTGTGTGTCTCACGCTGTGTGCTCAGTGCTGGGGGGGGGTGGAGGTCAGAGAGGGGAGGGTTAGTAAATGGGCGACACTCGAGACACTGTTGAGGTCTGCGGTGGTTCTGCAGAGAGGAGGGCGCCTCCTCATCTTCTTCTTCTTCTTCTTCTTCACACACACACACACACACACACACACACACACACACACACAAACACACAAACACACACGATCCTGTCTCTCCTCTGTCTTACAGTGAACATGTTTTACGACGTGGCAGAATGATGTGACATCACTTCCATAACGAGCTGTGTAGATTTGGGCGATATAGACTCTGAAAGCATCAGAGATGAATCTTCCTCGAGAGCAGGGGACGAGTTCCCGCCTTCAGAGCGTTCTCTTCCCAGCAGCACTCTGTGTTTTCCCGCTGTCACTGATTAACGCACTCTCTCTCTCTCTCTCTCTCTCTCTGACAGGTGCAGAGTCTCTCAACAGAAACAGCTTCAGCTTCAGCGACGAGCGGCTCAACTCCCCCACCGTGCTCTCCCCCACCTCACCCCCTCTCATGTCACCAAAACGTGAGCCTCACCCGTCACTCTTCAACACACACAAACTCAGACTTTCTGTAAAGAAAATCCAGGATCGAACAGATCCAGAGTCCAGCTGCACAAAACCCCTTAAGTTTTCTACTTAAGTCCGACGCTGAACACACACTTTCTCCTCAGCTGAGGGAGTTACTGAAGGTTGTTGTACAGAACCTCTTAAAGGGTTTCCTTTGTTAAGGCATTTGCAGCAACAAAAGAGATTTTACAGCAGTAAAATTCTACAGTTTCCATGGAGACCGTTAGTTTGCTAACATTAGCGCTAGTGATACCTGAGAAAGTTGCCAGAAGTAAAATAAAATGTCTTAAAAGAACAACATTAAAGAAGTGCGGCGCTCTCTCTCCCTCCTCCTGTTGTTGTCATGGAAACCTCAGCCCAGTGTTCAGCAGACGCTCACACAGCTGATCGATCGACATGAAATACTTCAGCGATAATCGACTGGAAAGATCCCGAAGCATCAAACCACAGAGCGTCATTAACCGTAGAGGCGCTGAAGAGGAGTGATCAGATCCAATCACAGACTGATGCCGATCAGATCTATAGAGAGAAATCAATAAATCAGTTCCTCTTGTTGAGACGTTCTTCATTTATCAACATGAACTCAGACATGTTGTTAAGATACAATCAGAGGAACCTTCAGGTAGTTTGGTCTCTAAGGTCTGAACTGGCTTTCAGTGATTCCTTAAGTATAACACTAAGAGAAAACCTTAAAGACTTAAGGGGATTTTGTGCAGCAGTTTTTACTTTAACGAAATCTTAACTTCAGGTGATCACAGAGTATAAATCATTCAGAACAGAGCAGTGCTGTCTGACGTCTGATTCCTGAAACAGAAGTCGTCACTATCCGCTGAAGTCTGACTCTCTCTCTCTCTCTCTCTCTCGCCCCTCTGCAGCCAGACTGGGCGACACCAAAGAACTGGAGGACTTCATCGCCGACCTTGACAGGACATTAGAGAGTAAGTGCTAATGCAAGCTAGCTGTCAGAGCCCTTGATGAATTAGCCCGCGTGCTGGCGCCGCCCGCTACTCGGGATTAGCTCGGGCGCGTTCGTCCCCTGTTGTCAGATACGTTAACGACCCTCGCTCCCCGTGGCGTCGCTCCACCTTAGGTTTCTGACAGACAATCAGTGATGAGTCAGGAAGATGGAGGAGCTCCGTGGTGACAGCGAGGGGGAAAGGCAGCGTTTCAGTCAAAGCGCCTCCAACAGCGTGTGATTAGCTCGCACTGTGAACTCTGGGTTTCTGCTCTGTCCTATCCTTTCATGTATATATAACATGAGAGAGGCGGTGTAACCTGAGCAGCTCCCAGAGCAGCTCCCAGAGCATCATGGGTAACAGGCTGAGGTGTGCTGGAGCCGGTCTTTACTCCGCGGCCTGTGAGTGTTGGAACTTGCATCAGAGCAGGAGGAATGTGAGCTGCTGAGAACCGGAGCTGAAATTCCAAGTGGAAATGTCAGGAATGGAATGAGAGCGGAGTGGGAGTCCAAGCTCGCTCCTTATTTCCATGTTTTTCTTCTTCTTCTCCTCCTTCTTCCTCCGCCCTGCTCTGTTCTGTGTTTCAGCCACTGAATGTCCGTCTTTCAGCTCGCAGGCGTCTCTGGACATTCAGTCAGGCAGTCAGCCAGCAAGCCCCCCCCCTCCTGTTAGCCATGGAGAATGTTTATTAGGGCCACCAGTGTTTACGATGATCAGTCTGTGTGACTGAACGTCCGGCGCTCTGAGAATAGAACCGGCAACCCAGGAGCCAGGAGGTCCTGTCCTAATCAGGTCTGTCTCTGTCTCTCCTCAGGCATGTGACACGGAGGCTGGCAGTCGTGCTGGAGCGCAGCCATGAGCGAGGGAGGGAGTGGATGCCTGGACTCCCCTTGAACATGCACCTGCCCCCCCCCCCCCCCCCCCCCCCCACACACACACACACACACACACACACACACACACACACACACACACACACTGAAAACCACCCAACAGGATACAGCTGGGTGTCACCACAACCGCCAGCGCTCCGCTAACTCCAGACCACCCGGCGACCAGCGGCTGTATGGACGGCATGAAAGGTCAAAATTAGCATCGCGAGGACGAGAATACTCCTCCGCCACGAGGCGACGGACTCCATGAAAAGTTGTGAGGAATGACAACATGGAATAGACGCTACGAAGAGACACTGGATCACTGACAAACCCCCGCCACCCAGACCAGGCCGCACTCCCTCATCCTCTACTTGAGCTGGAAGAGTATTTAAAAAAAGAAAAGGCTTTTTATAATAGAAATATATTTGTAATTTTATAGAGCTTCTTATTGTAAATGTATCTCTTTTTTTTGTGAAATATATTTTTGTATCTTATGTAAATAATAATTGTTCCAAATTCTATTTGCCTTGGTTTTAACAGGTCGGTCAGATTAAGGTTTGACGCTCGCTGACTGGAGAAAAGTTGGTTACAGGTTTAAATGTGAACTGAAAACTTAGAAAAAAACTGGAAAGCAAAATGTGTATTTAATACA
Source organism: Seriola aureovittata (assembly GCF_021018895.1). Taxonomy (NCBI): domain Eukaryota; kingdom Metazoa; phylum Chordata; class Actinopteri; order Carangiformes; family Carangidae; genus Seriola; species Seriola aureovittata. Next base: position 1,455,722 of record NC_079374.1, on the reverse strand, counting down.
GCTAATGCCAGAGACAAAATTAAAATATGAAATATTGTTCTTTTAGTAACATGTGACTCCTCTCTTTATTTCTGACTTTAGCTTCTCTGAGCGTCAGTCACATTGTTTCAGTGGATACCTGAAGTTAAAGCTCCATGTTTCTTCTTCTGTGTTTTATTTAAAGTGTTGATCCATCAGAAGATATAAAAACCATCTCAGTGTAGTTTTACATCTCCTCTCTCAGGCTTCTCTCTGCAGCTCTAGTAACAACAGGAGAGAGGAGGCTCTGAGCCTCTCTTCTGATTGGCTGACTGTTTTCTGACTGATCCAATAAAAATAAAGCAGATTTCAGGTAAAAACACTCAGAGAAACCAAATCCTGCAAGGTGTGGATGGTGGGTCCAGGTGGGTCCAGGTGGGCGGGGCTTGGTGACTGCTTTGTCACGTCAGGACCTCTTGTCTTTTACACAGATTCTTTTTTCAGTCCGTCAACAACCTTCATAAAACATTTATTCTAAATTAATGGAGTTTCTCATTAAGTATAAAAAAGAGGGGAACCGGTTGATTGTGGCCCCTCGGGTTCGTCTACACCTGCTGCTACAGAACTAATATGGAAGCGTATCTGACCGTAGCGGGTGACCTTTGACCCCTGGTGGTCAGCAGACGGAGGGGTGCCTCTGACATAATTCCTTACTTCAGCCACACCTGCTGCCGGGGCCTGGGAGGGGTCACACCCTCCTGTCTCCCTCCACCTCTGGAAATAGAAGCGTGTTGCTACAGAAGTTACATAAGTGGCTGCTTTGTTGAGTGGTTGATAAATGAGCACAGAAGGTAAGAGACTTGTAATGTCTATTTCAGTGTGTGTGTTGTTGCATGTATGAGTTTACATTCTTGGGAGGGAATGAACGTCCAGCCTCTTCCTGGACTACCTCATGTCCTTTATTTTGGTGAGTCTTTTTCTTTGGTACCAAATTCCACTTGTCCATGACAAAAATAAATTTAGAGTTTGATGTGGGTCTCATTTCGTTTCCCGCCTGTGTTCGCAGCTCTATGTCGGTCTCAGGTCTGGAAAGGAAGCTGAAATTTTGGCGGGAGACGGTAGAGAAGGGAAGTGTGTTGGTGTTGCTGAGTTAATAAAGTGCTGAGGTGCTGACGGAGCCAGCTGTCATTGATAACTCTCCCATTCAGCCAGTCAGCAGCTCCACCACCTCTGGAAGAAATCAATACCTGCTTGTGTGATTTGATTTTACTGTAGATATAAAGTCTGTCTTCTTCACTGCACAGCTGCAAAATTCAATGTGAAACAGGCCGTTGCATTCAAAGCTCCTCCAGTGTAAAGGTCTCTGTCCATGTGTGATTATAGATCAGCTCTAGCTTCTATATTAATACTGTGAAAGAGAGGCTCAGAGCCTCCTCTCTTCTGATTGGCTCACCGACCTGTTGTTACTAGAGCTGCAGAGAGAAGCCTGAGAGAGGAGATGTAAAACTACACTGAGATGGTTTTTATATCTTCTGATGGATCAACACTTCAAATAAAACACAGAAGAAGAAACATGGAGCTTTAATGTGCTTCCACGTTCACATCTGTAGCTTCATGTAAAGGAAGAGATCATACTTCCTTCCCTTCAGTCACTTACTGATCATCTGTCCTGATTTCACAAGAAGTCTGGTGTGTTCATGAGAGCGCCGCCCTCACAGCTGTGCATGGCTGCTCTTCACAGCCTGGGGATCCGGCCTGTACCATCACTGCATGCCAGTGCGTTAATCTGATGGCAGGAAGCTGGCATGGAGCGTGGAGACTCTGTCTCCGTGTTGTTTCTTCTCCACAGTTGGCAGAGGGGAGCGGTGGGCGCTGTCCCACTGTGAGTCCACCTATCTGCGCTGCTCTGCACCACGGGTTCGGTGTTTGGAGGGTTCCTGCCCCCGGCTGGGCAGCTGGCACTGATCTGAGACACCATGTTGACACAACACATGATCCCCTGAGGACAGGGGAGGAGGGGGGGTGACCTTTCTTCTAAAACAACCTCCCCCGTCTGGCAGCGGTGGGCATCTTTTTGGCAGCGAGGGTCGGTCCTGTAGGAGAGTTGGACAGAGGACAGTCTGGATGTGTGGGAACATCGGAGTCAGGCGGGAGAACAAAGTGAAGAGGAGGGACGGAGGAGAAGAAGGGAACACAGGAGATATAAGATGGCAACAGACAACAGGAGGCCTCAGAGGCGGGACTGGATCGACCGACAATCATCCTAAATCTTGCACCATGTGTCAGTCTTTACATCAAGATGGATTCCTGTGGGAGGAGCGGTCGCTCTATGAAGAGGCCGGCAGAGACACACAGATGTGTGTCCACATCACAAAGAGACAGAAATACACAGAGCCAAATATCAGGTTCAGCTTTCCACCCTGTCTTCACATCACTGGGGTCCAGATGTCCCAGCAGAGCGAGGAGAGGAGGACATTAATGAGTGTGTGTGTGTGTGTGTGTGTGTGAGGGACATTTGCAGGTCGTCCTTGTGTCCTGGAGGCGTCCCTCTGTAAACTCTCTCTCAGGCTAAAGTCAGGAAAGTCAAGAGAACTTTAGGTTTAATTTGCCAAATGTGATTCAGTAAGTGTATCTGCACCTGTCAAAGGTTTTTCTGTTGACAGAAAGAGTTCAGAAAGATTATTAGAAGTATGATATGAGGTGAAATAGTAATTTGTCAGATTCTAAATGTTCAAGGATTTCAGAGATGAAAAGAAAATGAGAGTTTGAGTCTAAAATTATATTAAGTTGGATTTTTGAGGAGTTTAAACTCAGCACTTTCACAGGCAGAGTAGGTATTTTCTGTATGTTGAGTTAATGCATGTGCCTGCAGCCTGCAGCGAGGACCTCTGAACTCAGTCCTGCTCAGTGACAGAGTCCAGACTCACTCAGATCGGGATGACAGGCAGGTTCATCTGTCATGGAGCTCATTATTACTGCCTCTGTCTGACTCGCATCCATTATGATCTCCATTATCACTATCACACTGACTCATCTACGACCTGACCGACAGTATTTGAGACCTGGAGCAGCTGTGTTACCTCGACCCACGATTATATCTGTGTCTTCACGTAATAACACACAGAATTATTTCAAATGACTGAATAGTGTGAGCATGATGAAACTGAGCCTCATGTCCACCTTGGGAATGAGGTCACACTGTTGTTAAGCAGACAGATGCATCACACACACACACACACACACACACACACACACACACACACACACACACACACACACACACACAGAAGTCTGAACAGTGTGTGGGTGTGTTGGAGCTGAGTGCAGCTCAGGCAGGTGCTACATGGTTTTCTAAGGACTCATTCCTTCAGGGGGAAAATGTGACACGTGACTTTTTGGCTTATTTTGTAACTAAGAAACAAGGTCGAATGTGCATCCTGGAAGAAAAAAAGAAAAGAGAGATTAACACTTCAACACTGGACAAAACAACACAGGGTGTTATGACAACAGAATAAGTCTGACAGTTATGTAACAGCTGTCATCAGTCGGAGGTTCCTCTGCTCCTCTTGCATCGGTGGCTCAGACTGTATTTCTGAGCTCAGATCCTGCCACCCTGAGTGGACGGCTCACTCACAGCTTGTGGGAGGAAGTGGGAGGGAAAAGGGCAGAAACTGAGGTTTAGTTTAATACATTATGGAGCTGGTTATCTGCAGCTATTAAGATGCAGAGAGACAGAAGGATAAATGGAAGGAAATGGAGAGAGCAACAGATGGAAACCAGACAGCCTGGACTGACAATAGGAAGGAGGGCCACGACAGCACGGGGCCATCTGGGATTTGCCTGGTGCGCACACACACACACCACACGCACGCACACGCACACGCGCACACACACACACACACACACACACACACACACAACACACACACACACACACACACACACACACACACACATCACATGGTTATCATAAAGGAAGTTATTTGTTGCGTTAATCAGGCTTGTTCACAGCAGCTTTATGTTTTTAAAGTATTTTTATAAATGATTTCTTGTGTTTGTTTTTAGAGATGACCCTTGTGAGAAGTTAAAGTCTCAGACGTGATTAATGTTCACGAAGATGAACTGAATGCAGTCACCACAGTCGCTCTTCACTTGCTCTGCAGTGACTCATCAGTTTGGAAATATAAGACCACACTCACTTCACACTGATGAACTCTGACTCAGACTGTGCTCCGGTCACTCGGCCACGTAGACGGCACGCACGATTCAGATCTGGTTATTATCTGGTTTTGATCACCCAGATTGAACAGTGAGGTTATTTCATGTTCAGGCCGTTCCTAAAAACATTTGTCTGACAAATACATTAAACTCTTTCTCCTTCTCCTGTCGGCCGTCCAACACAGCAGAGAGGCCAAACTGTTTATTAGAAGTGTTGTCTTACAGCACGCCGATCTCTCCTCGTATAAACCCCCCCAGTCTGACTCAGTCTGACTCAGTGGAGGCCGAGTTAAGAGAAGCCAAGGGAGGCAGCTGTGTGTGAACGCTGGCTGTGGACGCAGCAGGCCCGAAGCCCAGTGCTATCACCACCTCTCATCAGCATGTGCCAACATTTCCCCTTTTCATGTCCCGCTGCTCTCGCTCTGCCACGGCCATGTGGAAAACCTGCAACGCTGCTAAACTTCAGTAATAAAACACAGACAAAGTGAATAATAGAAATAATATGTGGCAATAATCCACAGTCAGACATGCACATATTCCTTTTCTTTAGTTGTCAGATGTTTTTCAGAGGTTTCGTAGCGTCTGATATCTCGCTATCATCATTCTGTCTGAAAAGATAAGGTACTTGGGTTGTTTGTCCAAGCTTTGGGCTAAATGAGCATCAGCTACCACACACTGCACAACAACAACAACACAGCCAGTCTGTCATTCAGGGTAATCAGACTCAGTTTTAATTGATAATGTGCTATACTGTCAATACATTGTATTTTTAAATAGCAAACAATTATTATAATTGTGATAATAATCATTACAAGTCTATTTCTGTAGCACATCCAGTATTTTATTTCAGACAGTTGTGGAGGGTTGTTAGCTTGGACTGATCACCGGGTCTGGTTGGTAGATAAAGTTGTGTGTCATCAGCATAATGATGAAAGTGGACCAAACCATTTCTTAACATTGATGTTAGCTGAACGTCTCGTCTGCCTGCCTCACTCCATCAGTGGCTCCATCCTCACAGCTTTGCTCAGTAACTGTAGGTAAATGCAAGTAGCAGTAGCTAACTATGTAGCTTGTTTAATAACTTTACTTTCTTACCTTCAGAGTTTCTGAATTAGATTGTGTCAAATATCTACTGATGGAGGCTAATGTCATCTAGTTTCTAACTTTAGCTTTAGGTTGAATGAATGTTAATTACTCTTAACTCTTAATTCCTACATTTCCCATCAGTGCAGCTACAATGATCTGTCTCTTGTCTCAGTAGATGTCTCTGTGGTGCACACTTATCTGTTGCACTGGTGCCAACAGGAGGATTAAAGGGGGGGGGGGCTGAGCTCTGCAGAGGGAGAGGCTGACGAGGTCTTTGGGAACAGAGCCTCACACGCAGCTGATCAACAACAGTCACACAGAACTCGTCATTCAACCCCACATCGACGAATGAAAACCATGTTTTCATGCAGATTTCAAACCTCAGAGTTTGGTTTTATAAGGAGAGAAATGGGGGGGGCAGAGGAGAATGAGCTGAGAGACTTACACAGAGTTAAAGGACCTAACACATGTGTTTGCATGGCTGAGGCAGTTATCTACAATCTACATTTCATTTCTCTGCTTTTACTATGTTCTGTTTGTGTTTGGATTGATTTCCTTTACTCCCATTAGAGAAAATGTCCATGAACACAGCAACATAACTCATCACACTGCACTGACATGACAAGTTATGCTTTAGAAAATCGGCATAAAAATGTCCGAATAGAACAGCATGTAATAAATAATGATGTTTAGTTAGTGCAGAGATAGAACCGAGAATGAAAAAATGAAAATGAAAAAATACAAAGCAAACATTTCACAGATTGAAATTTGAAAGTAAATGTGATTAATTAATGGGGAGAATATGCAAAATGATTATATATATATATATATATATATATATATATATATATATATGTATATGTGTGTGTGTCAGTGTCCGCTGTCCAGATGCCTCACATTAAATATTAATACATCAGACGCTGTGTAAACATTATTCTAACAGACAAAAGCCGATGTTAATGATTAAGTTCTAGCAGATGCTGTTCGTTAACCCCTCCTCCTCCTGCTTTCACTTCTCCTCCTGTTTTATCTCTTTACCCCCCCCACCCTCCCCCACCCTCCCCCACCCTCCCCCACCCTGCTAAGCTCCTCCTCTCCACCCTCTTCCTTTATCTGTCTCCTTTTCACAGCGACAGTAAACTTGTCCCTGTCCTTTGTCTTTCATCCCTGTCTCTGTCTTTCACCCTCAACACGACCTCTGGCATTTTCTACGGAGACTGGGGTTTTTACTTTTTCTACTCATCTTTACCCCCTGGTGATGTGACCCCCAACCCACCCCCCACCCCCCACCCTCCCCCCCTGTGTGCTGCCTGCCCCTCGGCCAGGTTAGAAAGGTGGGTCCGGGTTTAGCTTTGGGCCGCAGACAGCACCCTGTCATTAAGGCCGAGTTCACACGTGACCAGACTGTCCATGTGAACTGGAGCCTGAGGGGGAAAACCTCGTATCTCCCCTGACTGATGGAGAGGTGGATGGAATACAGAGATTGTGTCAGACGTTGTGTGTTTGAGATCATGTGTAGCCGCCTCCCCTGTACATTAACTCTTGGAACGATTATGTACTGGAAGGAAAGTACGTTCAGAGACGCTGAAAAGCTGCTTGTTATGATCAAGGTGCCCCCCCCCCCCCCCCCCCCCCCCCCCCCCCCCCCCCCGGAGCTCCTGCCTTGTGTTGTATTTTAACCTTCATGAAGGAGGATTTATCACAGGGCCGTTTTATTAGACTGCATATGTTTTAGCGGTGACTCGAGTTTGAACCACACATAGCACGATCTTTAAATCAAAGACCGGAGCTTTCACATCATATTTAATGAGCCGTCAATATAAGACACTGATGTGGAGCTTGAAGAGTGCGACACCGTCCTGAGTGACAGCAGTGATCTGAGCAGAGAGATGAACTGTCTCATGTGTCAACACTTTAGATTAACCTGGAGAGTTACGAGCTTCAGCTGCCGCCTCAGGGCAAAGACTCCCACTTTATCCTAAACTGCAGAGCCTGAAGCGGGGGGGTTGTTTCATCTTCAGAGGGGGCATCAGTGAAATCACCCCACTGTAATTATTGCCCCAACGCAGGGAGTGAGAACAAGCCGAGCAGTGTCCTCTCTCTTACAAAGGACGGGGGTGTTTGAGGTCGTTTTACTTCAGCCTCCTGCCTGGTGTGTGTGTGTGTGTGTGTGTGTGTGTGTGTGTGTGTGTGTGTGTGTGTGTGTGTGTGTGTGTGTGTGTGTGTGTGCTCCTGGATCCCACCCCACATGCCAAACACTGATCTCCAGGATTTGTCCCTAAATCGATTTAGCAAATGCACCTTTCATCAGCTGAGTCCTGTGAGTGGAGGGATGATAAGTTACAGTCACATTAAAACACACTGAGCCCCCCCCCGCTCCCTGTCGTCACCCCCCCCCCCCCGCTCCCTGTCGTCACCCCCCCCCCGCTCCCTGTCGTCACCCCCCCCCCCGCTCCCTGTCGTCAACCCCCCCCCCCCCCCCCCACAGCTCTAACAACCACAGAGAAAGTTGTAGCAGAGTTCAACAAGACGCTGCACGCTTCCAGTCCTCTCTGAACTCCACTCAACATATTTGACATGAACGGTGAATTATGAAAAGTTTAACAGAGAAGGTTGTAAATCAGCTGATGACAGGAAGTTACAGATTCCTGATGGAAAATATCAGCGTAGCTCCGACAAGCCAAAGCAGAGGATGTTAAATCTTACAGTCACTTTGAAACTTGTTACTTTATCATTGTGTTATTTAACTAATGCTATATCTTCCATTTTTATGTTAACGGACCAAAAAATCCTGCACACAACGTTATTTATAATGTTGATCTGATGAAGATCTGTTTTTAATCCGCTGCTCCGGTCTGTGAGACTTTCTACAGTAGTAATGAGGGTTAGCTGGTTGAAATAAATCACTGGCGTCAGGAAAAATATCATTCACAACATTTCTGCCAGTTTCATTCTCGGTGACAAAGTAAGCTGTTGTTTACAGTGTGGGCCGGTGGGAAGCCAGTGAGGGATCATGACCTCATCAATGCACTAGTGAAACCTTTTGTTTGCTACAGACACCTGCGTGGAGCTGGAGGCTGAAATTGTTGTTGAAAAAAGTTTTCAGATCCTTTTTCTGGTCGTTCTATCGTCAGTATTTTATATGAGAATGTGAATTTGCTCGTAGCGAGTTTTGACCCGACTGAAGCTCTGTGAAGCACTTCACTGTGTTATACAGTTTGCTGTTTTGGTTTTTACCTCCAGCAACTTTGCTGTTTGGTCCGTGGTTCAGATGGTGGAGCAGGTTGGCCGCTGATGATCCCTGGCTTCGTGGATCAGTCTCCGGCTCCCAGGATGCATCGGGAAGAGTAAAACCTTGACAAATCAAATATGCAGATGATGAACCGCTGTGGAGCAGCTGACTGAAAGACAACAACAACAACTTTATTGTTTGGTTGACTCTCAGCAGCTTTGTCTCCAGGCACAGGCAGAGCTCCACTGTTACACTGAAAGAACTGTGATCAACTCTCAAGCTCCTTTACCTTTAGCTGCTGGAATCTATTTCTGTTTTGTTTGTTTCTCTTAAGATGGATAGATCTGTTATGTAGCTGGTTTTCTGTAAGTTTTCTCTGCTGCTGAACGTGGAGCGGGTGGTGGTGATCGTCGCTTGACAAGAGCTTCGGCCATTGTTACGTTTACAAGTCAAGAGCTTATGACACGTCGTCTGAGCAGCTACTGGTTCAGGGCAGACTGGAGGCTACAGTGAGTCGCTATCGGAAAATGACAAGACGGGCCGAGGCTAGCTGGTTAGCATGCTAACTTCAGTAGCAGAAAAGTTGAATATAGTTGGTGTTGGTGAGTAAAGGAATGAAATTTGATGCTGAAATCAAAACGTTTCTTCTACACTGGTAAGAAAACAGCTGCCAATGCTAACGTTAGCTATGTCGCACTAGCAAATACTTTCAAATAGCTCCTTTCAGAAATCCTTACTTTTTCACTCAGATGTAGAATATGCTGTTCTTTTCTCTTTTCTCTTTTCTCACACAAGATTTTTTGTGTTGGATTCAACACATGGTCCTCAAAATCTTTGATCTTTACATTTCTCATGTTACAGACAGAATTTTCCTGCAAACTGTCCGTGTTGATTTCCTGACAACATCTGGAACATCTGGGAGTGAGCGTGCAGCGTGATCAGCTGGTGTTGAGGAGATACAGTAAGTGGCAGGAGTCACAGAAACAGAAGCACAGCGGCGTCGTGTCAGGCGGCGGAAGCTCTGCTCATTCAGAGGCATTTCCTGACTGTTGAGCTAATGAGGCCCATCGAGCCTCAGACTCAGGAATAACCAAATCTAAGTGCACTAATAACACCCGTCAGCACCCTGCTCTCTCTCTCTCTTTGAAGAAGTGCATTTATTCAACAAACCCACATTTGTGTTTCTCCAGCCTTTGTAATTTCCCAGTTCATTAGGCAGCAAAACAATATTAGAGACTATTATTAGAAGAGAGGAAATCATCAGAGGCAGTAATGCTGGGTAATGACGTTTAAGGAGGGAAGCAGGGAGGGGTCGAGGGCGGGAGGGAGAAAACATCTTCCCCTTGTTGTTCAAAAACAGGTCTGAGTCCTGGTCTGAGCTGGACTTCCTGGCCTGAGTGGAGTAAAGGTCAAGACAGACAATCCTCTGCTGTCACTGTGTCGTCTTCCAGGGGTAAAGTGATGGGAGGAATGTGTGTGCGGGTTTGGGTGAAGGGTGAACTGTATGTTGCGTTTCTCTTTTTCCACAGTAGATGAGGATAAAGGTCTGATTCAGTGTAGAAATCCCTCTGTACCTGTCACTACTCATGGTTCATCATCACTACGCTCATTACTGCGTCTGTCCTCGGGGCTGCAGCCGCGGTTACGGGACGCAGGGCGCTGCAGGTCGGAGGTCAGAGGCTCCGCCCTCGTTTTCTGTTTGTGGGGAGAAAGAGAAAAGAAGCACAAACACAAGTAACAATAAGACGACACTTAGAAAGGCTTTATAATTAGTTTATTAATTAGCTCGTTAACTGTTATAACACATTAGATAACAGACCATCAGTGAGCCCACATGTATCTGTGCTGTTCTGCCTCATCTGTAGCTGCTGCTTTAATTAACCACCGTCAGCATCTTGATGGTCGGAAAGTTTCATTTGGCAGATCACATGATCATATCACATGACCAGATTCATCCTCTGAGGCTTTGGCAGTATTGATTACCTTGACATTTATTAATGAGTTACTAGTATTTATAATGGGTAAAAACTCATTTATTAATGAATTACTATCAGGCTCCTTTTACCAGTTATAATTATTAGTAACTCAAACATGGTGATGAGTTTTACACTTCACAATAAAGCTCCCTTTATAAACGCTACTGACTAAGTAGTAAGCATTGACCTGATCTTACCAAACAGTGAGCCTGCATCAGCGTATGAAAACTGTTATAACTTGTTTATTTATGATTCATCAAGTGAATTAATAACCTGATTATAAACCATTTATAAATCCTTTGTAAGTATTCTTACTGTAAAGTGGAACTGAATATCTCATGTTATCTCTGACCTGCAGGAATGCAGCTGGAGGAGAGAGAGACAGAGAGAGAGAGAGAGACAGACAGAGAGAGAGACAGACAGAGAGAGAGACAGACAGAGAGAGAGAGAGAGACATAGAGAGAGAGACATAGTGAGAGACAGACAGAGAGAGACAGAGAGAGAGAGAGACAGACAGAGAGAGAGAGAGACAGAGACAGAGAGAGACAGACAGAGAGAGAGAGACTGAGGGAAACCTGCAAAACAAATCAACCCAACATCTGTTGAACACAGACTCACTGCACAGGGAGCGGAACAACTTACAGTGAAGGAAGCTCTCTGCTGTCAGTCACAGCCCGTAGCCATGGCAACAGGTCTCTGCGGCCTGATGCATGTGCAACATATTGTCATGTGACAATGAGCTGGACTGTCGGCTGCACCACTGGTCAAACACCACACACCTTCAACAAGCAGAGTCCCAACACTGGTGACACATGCATGTGTTTCCATGTAACTTCATTAATCTACTAACATTTGATTTTGAAAAACTTCCTGTGCTGATGTTAATGTCACTTTACAGCTCCTCCAGTGTAAAGGTCTGTGTCCATGTGTAGTGTGATTATAGATCAGCTCTAGCTTCTATATTAATACTGTGAAAGTATCAAAGCCTCAGTCCACAGAGAAATGCACACAGCCTGTATTCAGAAACTGAGCCTTAAAACCAGCCGTCAGGACTTCTGGAACTTTGTGATGTCACAACAAAGCAGTCACCAAGCCCCGCCCACCTGGACCCACCATCCAAACCTTGTTTTTATTCATGGAGAATGAAACATTTGCCACGAGCACTGAGAATCATTTCTCCCTGAATAACTAATCAATGAAGTCAGCTGCTCCTGCACTGATCGGTTTGAGGCACCGAGTCACTTGAACTGCAGCTGATGTAGAACAACTCTCCCTCTTTCTCCCCTCAGAGCCTTTTTCTTTTGAGGTTTTCCTAAAGATACAGAGCGTCTGATATTGTACAGAACATATTAGCAAAGTTATTTATGATTTTTTTTCTGACTCTGGCTCGACAGCAGAACGAGGCAGAGGAAGAAGAAAACGACAACGTCAGCAAGTTTAGAGAAGGTCAGAGAATCTATTAGAGCCGTGCTGCTGCAGGCGTGGCCCTCATCTGCTCAACAAACACTTGGCCCCCAGAGAGGGAAGTCTCCCTGTCTGTCCCATAAATCACACACACACAGAGACACACACAGAGACACACACAGAGACACAGAGACACACACAGAGACACACAGAGACACACAGAGACACACACACAGAGACACACAGAGACACACACACTCACACAGAGACACACACAGAGACACACACAATCACACAGAGACACACACACAGAGACACACACAGAGACACACAGAGACACACACACAGAGACACACACAGAGACACACACAGAGACACAGAGAGACACACACACAGAGACACACACAGAGACACACAGAGACACACACAGAGACACACAGAGACACACAGAGACACACACACAGAGACACACACACAGAGACACACACAGAGACACACACACAGAGACACACACAGAGACACACACAGAGACACAGAGACACACACACAGAGACACACACAGAGACACACACACAGAGACACACACAGAGACACAGAGATACACACAGAGACACAGAGATACACACAGAGACACAGAGATACACACAGAGACACACACACAGAGACACACACAGAGACACACACACAGAGACACACACAGAGACACACACACAGACACACACACTCACACAGAGACACACACACTCACACAGAGACACACACAGAGACACACACAGAGACACACACAGAGACACACACAGAGACACACAGAGGCACACAGAGACACACAGAGACACACACACAGAGACACACACACAGAGACACACACACAGAGAGACACACACAGAGACACACACAGAGACAGAGACACACACACAGAGACACACACACAGAGACACACACACAGAGACACACACAGAGACACAGAGATACACACAGACACAGAGATACACACAGAGACACAGAGATACACACAGAGACACAGAGATACACACAGAGACACACACAGAGACACACACAGAGACACACACAGAGACACACACACAGAGACACACACAGAGACACACACAGAGACACAGAGACACACACACAGAGACACACACACAGAGACACACACACAGAGACACACACAGAGACACAGAGATACACACAGAGACACAGAGATACACACAGAGACACAGAGATACACACAGAGACACACACACAGAGACACACACAGAGACACACACACAGAGACACACACAGAGACACACACACAGACACACACACTCACACAGAGACACACACACTCACACAGAGACACACACAGAGACACACACAGAGACACACACAGAGACACACACAGAGACACACAGAGGCACACAGAGACACACAGAGACACACACACAGAGACACACACACAGAGACACACACACAGAGAGACACACACAGAGACACACACAGAGACAGAGACACACACACAGAGACACACACACAGAGACACACACACAGAGACACACACAGAGACACAGAGATACACACAGACACAGAGATACACACAGAGACACAGAGATACACACAGAGACACAGAGATACACACAGAGACACACACACAGAGACACACACAGAGACACACAGAGACACACACACAGAGACACACACAGAGACACACACAGACACACACACTCACACAGAGACACACACACTCACACAGAGACACACACAGAGACACACACAGAGACACACACAGAGACACACAGAGGCACACAGAGACACACAGAGACACACACACAGAGACACACACACAGAGACACACACACAGAGACACACACACAGAGACACACAGAGACACACAGAGACACACACACAGAGACACACACACAGAGACACACAGAGACACACACACAGAGACACACACACAGAGACACACACACAGAGACACACACACAGAGACACACAGAGACACACACACAGAGACACACAGAGACACACAGAGACACACACACACACACACTCACACACACTCACACACACACACACACACTCACACACATTAATTAATTAAAAAGATCTAGTGTAACTAAAAGCTCATCAGTCACAAACCCATAAACAAAACACTGTTTAGCAGTCGTCAAGGACAACAGCTAAACAGCTGTTCTGACCGCAGTGATGTACGACTCATCACAGGACAGGGTGAACAGATATCTGACGGGGAGCAGCAGCGATGGAGCGTCTCCGTCTCTGTCCGTTTCATAAAGAGTCATGGTGAAAAAACTTGGCCAGAACTCTTTGAATTAAACCATTAAAGTCATTAAACCCTTTTTATTTCACTTCTTTTAGTTTCCCTACATTTTTACCACCAACCGCTCAGTGTGTAAATATAAAAGGTTTTTATCAGCCTGATATGACACACACACACACACACACACACACACACACACACACACACACACACACACACACACACACACACACACACACACACACACACACACACCTGTATGTGTGTCTGAATCTGGACCGACTCTTATCACAAACGTTCCACTTCGGCCTCGAGCCGTCGCTCACCTGAGTTATTCAACAACCAGGCGAATGGTGTCAGCTGACAACATGACTTTTCCACTGCGGCTCCACGTGTTAATCTGTTGAAACGTTAACTGCCTGGCAATGACAAAGAGTAACACGGACAGATGGAGCGAGCCGGGGGGGGGGGGGGGGGGGGGGGGGCGTGATATCAGACGGGTGTCAGCAGTAATGCGGGGTTGTTGACGTGAGGAGGGAGCTGAGCCAGGAGGCAAAGCTTTCGATTTACTGGTAGATCTACGTCACCAGTGGTCATGAGACCTGGGTGGTGTCAGGAGGAATGAGTTTCCTCCCTGGGGAGGCTGGGCTCACTCCTGGAGAGAGGGTAAGGATCCAGAGAGAGTTCGGAGTGGAGACGCTGCTCCTTCAACAGAAACCTGCTTTTTTACAGTGTACGTTAGTTCAGGTAAACTGCCGACTCTAAATTGACCTCAGGCGTGAATGTGACACATCAGGTGTCCCAGCAGATCTGTGCAGAGGCCGGAGGACCAACACTCAAAGACTCCCACATACCCCGACAGCTCCTGAGTATCGTTGCACCCCGGCAGGGTCTCCTCCAGTCCAGCCCCAGTCCCTAATGTGGGCCCACTATATATAATTGGTACTTTCTAACCCCCACCCAGTTGGCAGTGAGATCCCCAGGCCTTGCTCCAGGAGGGGGCCCTTTGGAAGATACTGATGCGTGGAGGTCTTTGAATCATTGTGGACACCAAAACAGGAGCTGTTGCCCCTGACAACACAGCTCCAAGGGTCATAGGGCAGGCAAACCCCCACCACAACAGGATGGTGATTCTCAGAGGGGACATACCTTAACTACAGACTACAGACAGCACACGCAGGCTGAAGGAAATGTTATGTGTGTAAAAACACATTCAAATTATATTTTTTGTGTTAATTTCAATAAAAAGGATGTTGTCTAAACTACATTGTTGGTGGGTTTGTCTTCGGTCACTCGTCTAATCTTTTCACAGTCACAACACCAAGGTTTCCTCCATCAGTTCTCTGTGAACTTGTGTGATGTGCTGAAATATGGTCTGTAATCCTCTGTCTTTACAGCGCTTGGTTTTTCATCACTGCTCCAGCTGTTCGAGCGGCCGCTCCGACATCTGCCTTATCAGGAGCTCCGCCTCCCTGTCAGGCGGCTCTGCACAGCAACACAACTCAATTACAGCTAGACAGGGACAGGTGTCAGGTGTGTGTGTGTGTGTGTGTGTGTGTGTGTGTGTGTGTGGTTGTCTGCCAGAACTAAGAGGGATCTCTTTCAGCCCAATGAGACAGACTTTTTTTCTTTGTAAACCACACACATTTTCCCTCCAGACTCAGACAGAGGCTGATAATAAAAGCCAACCACACACACACACACACACACACACACGTGCACAATAAGCACATGGTGGTTATCCAGCACTACTGACTCTAGGCTGATATTACTGCCTAATTAATCTGCCATAAAGATCTGGGACTCCTGCCAGCTGTTTGTGGACAGCACCACAGGCTTGTGTTTGTGCGTAGATACCTTTACATGCAACAGCACAGACGCAACAGTTGCTTCCTGTGCTTCTGATTTCACTGTTACTCATTAACGCGCACGCACACACACACGAGGCAGTGTGCACATACACAAACAGAGCAAGTCTCCTTACAAAAAAACACTATTTCCCATGTGAACTGAAACATTTCACATTAGTTTTTCACATGTGTATATTAAAATTCACATGTTCATGTTTTTAGCTGTGTGTGTGTGAAAGCCAGTTTTACATGTGAAAAAGAACGTGAACATGTGAAGTGAAATGTTGGGATTCCCACAGATTTCACACAGGTTGATGTTTGGGTTTCACATGGGAATTTAAAAGGGCTTCACACAAAACCACATTTCCCATCTGCACATGTTCCGCACATTTCACATGTGATTTTTTGCACATGTGAAATTCATGTGGTTTTTGTGTACGGGTCATAAAACCACACGTCATACATGTTTTTCTTTTTTTTTGAGAGATTTTTACATCGACTGACCTCGTCATTAAGTTTAAATACTGTACGTTAAATCATGTCACATTCCTGCAGCGCGAACACGTTTATAACAAACATGTGAGCGTCTGACGGACCGGCATCAATCACCCAGCTACAGTTCAACCAGCACACAAGCTCCTGCTCCTTCTGTCAGGACAAACACCAGGACAATCGCTCTGCCCTCTGTGTCCTGTCATCAATCACAGTGATCAGTCAGTCCTCCCTGTGGTCTGTGTGGAGGTCAACCTGCTGCAGCTCAGCCTCCACAGACCTGTGTGTGTGTGTGTGTGTGTGTGTGTGTGTGTTATCTGTCCAGACTGAAACATGATGACATCAGCTTCAAGTACACAAAAACACTTCACACGCTCTGAATCATCAGCTTGACCTTGAGTTTTCCACAGCAGCAGTAATAATGTGAAACACGCAGCAAACACTGACTAATGCGTGTTAATACGCTGCCGGTCTAGACGTCTTATCTCCCTGTTGTAATCACACAGACCAGGTGTGAATGTGTGAGTGTCTAAATTCATTGTAAGAGTCAGTTTGTCAGTGTTTCAATCCCGGCTGACAGACAGTGTGTCAGTCACCAGTGTAATCAGCGTCTCTGCAGGGACACACACTGTGGGGGGAATCATACAACATTTTATTTAAATGCATCTGTCCTGCCTGTTTGTATCTGAACTTAACTGCCAGTTAATGAGGAGTTTTCTTTGACGTTCTCAGCTGCACAAGTCGGACACACCTTTCCTGGAGCGAAACCCTCTTCTCTACAGGAATGTAAGATTTGTGTTTTCAGAGGTTTGTCTGGAATAAACAGAGGAAGCAGCATCAGAAACACTGAGAGAAAAAACATCAAAGCAACGAGCACCGATTTACATCCCATGATCTCCTGATGGTGAAGCACTAAAACCTACAGGCAGCACGTTGTCCTGTTCAATTAAACCTGTTCTGAACCTAATGTGGATCAGAGGATGATTCCTGACGGGACTTGAAGAGCTTTGCAGCCTGAGCTGTTGTGTTGTTCTGGCCGGTCAGAGGGAGGAGGGGACGCTGCTGGGTGATTGTGGTCGAGTCAGCGGATCATTACAACACATGGAAAAAGTGACCACGGAGGAAATGAGAGGGAGGCCGAGCGAGCGGTCTGCGATTCTACGAAGTCCCACAGGTTTCTAAGAATCAAGAGCTTCTGGTCTCCTGCACAAGAAAACACACAACAATAAAACACTGTGTACAGTTACTGTCCTTCTTTACTACTGCATACTTCTAATACTGTGAAGAATACTGTGAGATTTAGGCATTTATTACTTTAAGACTCCATAAGCTGCATATAAACATTTAATGAAAAGTTTATAACACAATAGTTTTAAACAGATAAATATGAATGAATGTGTTAAACAAGTTTACCTCTGAGTGATCCAATAAAAATATTGCAGATTTCAGGTAAAAACACTCAGAGAAACCAAATCCTGCAAGGTTTGGATGGTGGGTCCAGGTGGGCGGGGCTTGGTGACTGCTTTGTTGTGACATCACAAAGTTCCAGAAGTCCTGACGGCTGGTTTTAAGGCTCAGTTTCTGAATACAGGCTGTGTGCATTTCTCTGTGGACTGAGGCTTTGATACTTTCACAGTATTAATATAGAAGCTAGAGCTGATCTATAATCACACTACACATGGACACACACCTTTACACTGGAGGAGCTTTAAAGTGACATTAACATCAGCTCAGGAAGTTTTTTTTCAGATAATCCACTGGGTTTTTAGGTGGTGTATTTATCTTAACAAAGACTATGTTAAATAATCAAATGTGGAGATACATGGCTTTTGATTAGAGACCAATGGTTAGAGCTGCTGTTGCTAAAGATTATATGATTAATCATGTAATAATCAGTCAGTTGTAGAAACCTGGTTCAGCAGACAGCAAGACAGAAGCTGGGAGGAATCAACTGAGCAATGTTTACATCATTTATTAAAAGTTTGTACATTTCACACAAATTAATCACAATGTACAATTAAATAAGACTAAATACATTAAAATGAATATTATTTTAAATTGTGTTAGTGCCTTCATACCCAGACATGAAGTTTGGGTATATAAGTTAAACATGTGGAGTCCTGTTTCCACTGCAAAGAGAGAGGAGGTCAGAGGAGAGATGAATAACCAGGGTCATCCCTCTATCAACGACAGATCAATAGAGACTGATTATAATTATTGATCCTGTCAGTGCAGCACAGTCAGACCGGAACACCAAGAGTGAAAACCAGAGGCTGAACTGATGCACGTGACTGAGATTTTCTCAGAGCAGATACACAGAGTACAAATGATGGTGATGTTTTATTTTACAAATAATTCAAATCTTCATTATGTGCGAGTTAAAAACAAACAAACTACAATCACCTCCTCGTGGTTGTTACAGGAAGAATGGTCACAGTGTCTCCTCCCTGAGAACATTATGATGTCACAGTGAAGTTGACCTTTGACCTTTTGGATATGAAATGTCGTCACTTCATTTCATCCTTATAAACATTTGAGTTAGATAATTAGTGAGGTCACAGTGACCTTGAACTTTGACCTTTGATTACCAAATTTGAATCAGTTCATCTTTGAGTCCAAATGAACGTTTGTGCCAAATTTGAAGAAGTTCCCTGGAGGTGTAACTGAGACACCGTGTCCACGAGAATGAGACGGACGACCTGAAAACAAGCTGCGACTGTCGAATTCTGTTCTTTAGTGTTTCAAACTAAGAAGGATCAAAGAATCAAACACTCAGTGTCATAAACTTTTATCCAATCAGCAGTTAAACTTACAAACTCTTTTCTTCCTTCTCAACAGCAGACCTGTAAAATAAAGCCACTCACTTTATTTGCAGGAAACTCGGTCTGTTTATGAACTGTTTTCCATCTACTTAGGCAAACATTTCTTATTTATCTTTTTCAAAACTCGAACATGACGAGCCGTTACTATAGCAACTGACACTTTCTCCATTTCCCTTATAATTATATTGGAAATATCCTAATAATTAACAGATAAATATCAGATCATTTTTTAGGAAGTTATAAAGAAAATTTCCAAGAAAATACAGGATGTGTAACAAAGTGTTACTGAGATGATGTGCACACGCACACAGGTCTGTGTGCACACACACAACTGAACACACACTGACACACGAGGTCATAGATCCTGCTGCTCAAGTGCCTCACAGCGGCAGAGGTGTGTGTGTTCGAGAGAGAGAGAGAGAGGAGTGAGAGGTCTGGCAATGTAAGGCGATCTAAGATCTGAGAACACACACACACACACACACACACACACACACACACACACACACACACACACACACACACACACACACGACAGGGGGGTTGTGCAATGGCGGCTGCCTTTAAAGAGCGTGTGCAGTCAGGTGGGAAATTCCCTGGTCACAGTCCCAACATTCCACAGGAGCCAAGTTGTTGCCGCTCGCCGTGTCCGAGTGTCGGTCAGGTGGCGCGTCAGTGTTTCCCTTCCTGTGCGACGGGCGATAAATGAGCAGGAAGTCCAAAATAAGTGAAGCAGCCTCGGGTTCACGACCCCCTCCCCCTCCCTCCTCTGTGAGAGAAGTCGCTCACAAACCCAAAACAGGACAGAGGCGTGTGCGTGTGTGCGTCAGCGCCGTCGGCCGTAGACACAATTAAAAACAACAACAGGTCGGGCTGCGTTTGATCTCCACACGGGGTCGGAGACCGGCTCCAGGCCGCTGTCATGTCACTGCACTTACCTCCACACTGTGTGTCATTTCACACAGAACAGTCCCTTTGTGTTGTACAGTATCTACACTACAAAGCAGCCAGACATTCTCCGTCTGTCACGCCAACACACACACACACACACACACAACACACACACACACACACACACACTGAGGGATTCTGTAAAACAACAAACAAAACAAAACACAACCTGCCCCCCCTCCAGGACCTGCATGTGGGCGAGTCTTCAGACCTGATTCAGACCTGATACAGACGGCGGGTTAAGGACACGTTGTGATAAGACACTGCGCCACACGGCTGACAGGTTTCAGAACATGCAGAACGAATCATGAGGTTTTCAATGTGAGATAAGGTGAGAGAGAGAGAGAGAGAGAGAGAGAGTGTGTGTGTGTGTGTGTGTGTGTGCACGTCAGGCTCAGGCACTGGACAGCATTGTAGATGTGAAGATCTGCTGCAGTATTTGGGGGATCTGCTTAGTGTCCATGGCAACGAAGGATCTCCCGGCTGGAAGGGTCTTTTGGAGTCTGAAACAAAGACAGAAAAAAGCAGTTTGGGGTCAAACAGAGAGACAGAACATTAGCAACAGAATCGTTTCCTAAAATAAAAAGACAGACGAGCACTTGTTTACTGTGTGAACTGGTACAAGACGTTTCCCTGACGGAGGACAGTGAAACATGTCGTTGACATGGAGGAGCTCAGGAACAACAGACATCTCCACTGTGTTCAGCTCTTGCTCTCTCAGTCAGTGGTGTGGCCTTTAAAGCTCCATATTTTACACTCTTTTATTTGAAGTGTTGATCTATAAGAAGAAATATTTTTGGTTTTAAAGCTCCATCCAGTCTAAAGGTCTCTGTCCGTGTGTAGTTTGATCAGGCTCAGAGCCTCCTCTCTTCTGATTGGCTCACAGACCTGTTGTTACTAGAGCTCCAGAGAGAAGCCTGAGAGAGGAGATGTAAAACTACACTGATGGTTTTTATATCTTCTGATGGATCAACACTTCAAATAAAACACAGAAGAAGAAGAAAACACAGAGACACATACATACACATGGACAGAGACCTTTAGACTGGATGCAGCTTTAACTGAGCTCCTAAAGTGTCCTAACGTCAAACTGCTTCCATGACGTGAATATATTATTCTAATTCCTCTTTTCTCCACATTCAGACTTGAACCTTCTGTTCATTCAGAGTTCATTTCTACCTGAACTCCACCTCTGGAGTTAAAGAGTAATTCCTTTCAGCTCCTTTCATGGGTCACGGGTCTCTTTCTCTGCGCTCGCTCTCTCAGCTTGTCTGCAGTTCCTTCTCTTCACAGAGTCATGAACTGGGAGTAAAACAGCTCATTGTCATTCTGCAGGTCTTTAATCTTACGGCTGCATTCTGACCACGAGGCCGCGGCTCTTGAAAGGCTCATGCGAGGCCGGTGAGCCTCGGCTCAGAGGATGTAAAGTGCAGCGAGCCTGGAGCTACAGTAAGAGCAGAGAGGCAATAAGAGGAAGGAGAGGATTTCACTCCTCTTTTGTGCGTGCTGCAGAGCTCAGGAGTTAATCTGGGATGTGACAATAAAGGTCAGCAGGACCAGCAGCAGGCGGGAACACGAGTAGGTCTCAGCCAGAATAAATTGGACGCTCATTGTTCTGCTTAACTTTGAAGTCCAGTTCTTCTTTATTGGTTTGGGAAGTTCGGCTCTTTGCACAGACTCTGAGTTTTCTACTTCTTTTTTCTCTTCCCTTCATCCTCATCCTTCTTTGGCTCTTTGCTTTTCATATTTCCTCCACTGCAACCTGTACTTAAAGAGGCAGCCCCCCTCCCAACTCCGCCTCCTTACCTTTCGGCCTGATCTCCCAGGGATCCGATGAAGATGGCGAAGGCGTTGACCTGCGGGTCAGAGGTCAGGACGTGGGCGAAGCGCTCGGGCCGGATGCCGTAGCGCTCCAGGTTGGCGTCGCTCAGCACCACCACAAAGTGCTCGTCGGCCTCTTCTCGTGCCAGCTCCTTGATGCTGGCGTCCGTGCCCTCCAGCGTGAAGTCGCCGCTCATGCAGAACTGAGCGTGGGCGTGCATGGTCTGCAGGGCGAGGGAGGGAAAGAGGAGGAGGCGGTGAAGGAGACATGGGAAGTGGGAAACAGGTTTTATATTGTTGGATTGTTTGGTTATGAGTTTTATTGTGGAGAATGATCTGTTACGTCACCACAAAGTAAAATACAAAGATGAAGACGAGACGGAGACAAACAACTTCATTAAAACTAAAGTAAAACAAAAGGAGAGACAGGAAACTGGATTGAGCTTCAGTCCGTTCGCTGATTCAACGTGTCACTGTGTCCGACTCACCACGGACATATCGTCTCGTTCGTTCTTTTCTTCCTCATCAAACCACATTACCCAGAATGCAACTCGACCTCATGTGAAACCTTTGGCATTATATGTGAAGCTCATTCTAAACATGAAAGTTAGATCTAAATCTGACTTTTCACTTCACATGTGACATTTTCTTTTTCACATGTAAAGTTAAAAACATCTTTTGCACATGTGCAAATTTGAATTAATGTGGGAAATGGAGGTTGACATGTGAAATCATAACATCACATGAGTGATGCTGAATATTTGATTACAGTGAGTGGTTACCTTGAGGACTTTGAGTCTCTGCTTGTTGTTCTTGGGGACTTTGTCGGCTCTGACCAGCTCGATGTCGTAGCCGTCGCCTGAGTGGCCGACGATGTCGTACTGCAGAGGAGATCAAATTTAAATTAAACATGACACAAAGGTAAAATGAACCACGTCTGGAAACACTGACGATGTTTTAACGGTTACACAACTCAGACTTCTGTGTAACGCTGTTTGTGACACGCTCACTCAGCACGTGACACCGTGAGCGAAGTGTAAAGACGCAGAAACGTCAGGTCGTCGCGTCACGTCCATCACAGCTGGCTTACATAAGGCCGGGTCAGCCTGGCTCCACGCAGCTATTCCAGGCCCCAGGTGTTACGTATACGGTCTATTTGTGATGAGGCCGGCCGCGACTGTGACGTCTCTCCGTCCATGTCGCTGTCGCTGGCTGTAAAACATGTGTCTTGTTGTTCATGTAAGACTGCAGGTAACAGGTGTGTGTGTCATACGTCTTATCAGATGCACTTTTATGTAAGCGGGTTGTTACGCAAAGAAAGTCTTTACACTGACATGTGATGAGGAACACTGGAGTGAGTGTGTGTGTGTGTGTGTGACACTGATATGTGATCAGTATTAGGTTGGCTTGAGTGTCACTTAGGGGCCAAGAAGTCTGTCTCCCGTCAACTCCCATGAGTTGTAATAACGAAGAGGTTAAAGTTCAGATTACAGGACATACATTCAAGATTATGGAGCTGGGTAAATGTGCAGGAAAAATTCTTCAGCAACAAGCAGAGGTGCAGCTTGTGAACAGGCAACTGCTGGGGGCCCCAGGCTGTCCGGGGCCCCAGGCTGTTATGGGGCCCCAGGCTGTTAGGGGGCCCCAGGCTGTCAGGGGGCCCCAGGCTGTTATGGGGCCCCAGGCTGTTATGGGGCCCCAGGCTGTCAGGGGGCCCCAGGCTGTTATGGGGCCCCAGGCTGTCAGGGGGCCCCAGGCTGTCAGGGGGCCCCAGGCTGTCAGGGGGCCCCAGGCTGTCATGGGGCCCCAGGCTGTTATGGGGCCCCAGGCTGTCAGGGGGCCCCAGGCTGTCAGGGGGCCCCAGGCTGTCATGGGGCCCCAGGCTGTTATGGGGCCCCAGGCTGTCAGGGGGCCCCAGGCTGTCAGGGGGCCCCAGGCTGTCAGGGGGCCCCAGGCTGTCAGGGGGCCCCCCGGAGGCTGACATACTTTACTAAGTTCTTTTAACATGAACATTTAGAGTTAAAAATGAAGTTTAGATTTCCTCCCGTTTTTCGTAGGTGTCAGTTTATTTATTACATAATATTGATGAACGCTGATTGGAGTGGCCCCAACAGACTCGAGAATCGCCCCTGGCAACATGTTGTTTGGTCTCACCTTGAACTTGTGCTCGTAGCTCTCCAGAGCCTCCATGACCATGCACACCGCCTCCATGGAGCGCTCCAGCCTGCCGTCCACGCCGTTGAAGCGGTACATGCTGCCCGACACGTCAGCCAGAACGCGTAGACGCTTGGGCTTCTGCTGAGGACTGCCCAGCTGTAAACACACAGGTGACATTCACACAAAACACAGGGTTTCAGTCAGAATCTAATGATTCAGTTAAAGGCCCTGGAAACGAGATTTTACACAATGATACAGCAGCAAACAACGATTTTCTTTGTAAAGATACAGTGGAACAACGAGGTCCTGCTGGTGGCCAGAACATCCATGAAGATTTTTTACTTTTTACCTGCTCCATCAGTGTCATTCATGCAGCTGGTCCCAGTGGATCAGTCTAAGGCTGAATTTCTTTCCCAGTCTGACCATGGAGCTGATACTGGTCTGGTTTACTGAGAGGAGAACCCTACGAGCTGCTGAAAGCTCCAGCTGGATTCAGAACTGTTTTTTCTTATCTGTTTTCATTAGTGACGGCTACAGTAGACATGCTAACATTAGCTAACCTGCTTTTACCCTATTTTTAATTTATTCGGCAAACATTGCTATCGCTTGCTGGCTAACTGCTAGCTTGCTGTGGAGCATATCACGGCAATGCTTACGTGGGCTCTCGTGTTCACAGAGTAACTTTATTCAGTTGAGCTTCTTGTTGTTTGTTTAGTTTGTAAAACTTAACTGACTGAGAACGTGGAGGGAGGCGACGTGTGGTTTTGGTCTGAGAAGCAGCTGCTCCAGTGCAACATCTAGTGGCCCTGATGGTCGTTTACAGAACCTTTAAAGAACAGACCTCCCCTGGAGAGTGTTTTCTGGAATCTGGTGTAGCTCACTTAGAATAACAGTCAAAACAAGGGCAGGATTTCAAAACTGGGTGCAATTATTTCAGCACAGACCTTCAGGCCAGACCAGAAATATGCAACAGTAGGAGCTAACGAACGCAGAAAAACATAGTATGCATATTATGGTTAGTGTGTGTTTGTATGATTAGTGTGGGAACTATCACATAGCTCTGTGTGTGTGTGTGTGTGTGTGTGTGTGTGCGGCCTTACTCAAGCATATATGACAGCAGGAGAAAGGACTAGAATGAGTGTGTGTGTGTGTGTGTGTGTATAAAAACACAGGGTGTAATAATAATCTCACACACACCACTGGAATGTACCGTCTAACAGATAAAGGTCAAAATTATGTGTGTGTGAGTCTGGGAGTGTGTGTTTGGAGGTGTGGCAGTGTTTC